>NC_041410.2:24488368-24725979 GCF_900747795.2 Erpetoichthys calabaricus | reverse complement strand
TTATGAGCCATCCATACTGACAGTTCCAAACTGAAATATCAAAAATGGTTATAGGAACAACAGAGGACTTTTTGTGTGTCAGTCAGTCTTTATTTTATACAGTCTAGCACCTTTCAAAGTGTACAGTATCTGAAGGGGGGGGGGGGCACCAATAAAAAAAATCCAAGTGAAAAAGTGAAATTCTACATACATTAACTAAAAGAAAAGATAAATCACACAAACCCTTAGAATCAGTGACCAAACAACCGTGGCTGCCCTGATCGGCGCCATCATCAGCTACTGTTTGCAAAAAATAAAATACTCTACAACAAATTAATTGTTCATAAGATTTGACAGAAAGCCCAGGAGTACGGTAAGTACATAAAAGTAAATTAGTAAATAGAGTAAATATAGATTTAGCTCTCTCAGAATACAACAAAGAAAAATGAGGTTTTCTGTAACGATTTAAGTGTTAAGACTGATGGCACCTCTTTAAAATGATACCCCCTTCAGCGTGGGCTTGCTGACTATTTTGAGCGCCTCAGATGACTTGTATTCAGCCGTCCTTATGCTTTGCTTGCTTCCCCTCTTGACAGTTATGGCTGGGCTGTAGAAGTCTGGGTTCTTTGTAATGATACTTTGACTGAGTAGTGAGTCTCGATTGCAGACCAGGCCTGTTTTTAAAGATCCAACGAGTGTCCTGTGGCCCACATAAGGTGTCATTATTGGCCAGAGCTGTTGTCAGTGTTACCCAACTGCAGAGCTACATAGCCATACGCCACCACAGGTCTATGCCAGTATATCTAGACCAGAAGTTTTAGGACGAGAGTAGATTTTAGGTGTGAGCACTTTGAGTAGTGAGAAAAGCGCTATATAAGTGTAAGGAATTATTATTAATTATTAGCATAGTTAGCATGTAGTAAAAATGGTTAGGATTAGGGGGTTACCCAACATTAGGGGTTAGTGTTGTTAAGGTTAAGTTTGGTGTTATTAGCGTGTCAATCAATTTGACTTGTGTTGACCTATAACCTTCTGTCATCAAACTGCTAGTCTAGACATGTGATGATGTCAGTTCTGTCCTGAAACCACTGGTGCAGACCTGTGGTGCTGTATATTGCTGCATCTCTGCCGGTGGATACATCTCTACTAAATGGAACATAACAGAGACCTGTACATTGCAGTTATCATTCCAACAGGTGGTGCATTACAAACATTTCTGATAATGCATTTTACCAGTACAAATGTTTGTGATGTAACATCTGTTAGAAAGACAGTTACAGTGCATTTTATTACCACATGCGTTACAAAATACATTCCAAAAGATCCTGTACTGCTAACATTAACACTGAGGTCTACTTTGTTTGTTAGATTTACGCAGCTAGAGTGATTTGAAGGCGATGTCCACACTCTTACGTTTTCTTTAAATGAAATGATCTACGTCCACACCAGCGTTTTCACATTGTTTACAAAATAATTCAGTCACTAAAAAGACCAAAAACATTTATGACATAGTCATCCACCTACATTGACTGTTTTTCATCAAGAGCAAACATAGACATCTTAAAAAAAACAGCAATCCTTGAAGGGATGGTAACTCCGGGGGCTACAGGATTTATCACAAAATTGTAGTGATCTGTAAATTATTTGCCTTTTCTGCATGTACAGTATGCAGCATTCAAACTGTACAGAACACATTTTAGATACATCCAAGTAAGTAACACTACAAGCACCATGGAAAGCGACTCTTATACAGTATATCTTCTACTAGTCGTCCCCCGCGGCTCCGCCAGTATAGTAGTGAAACAGGACAAACTTTAAAAATCAATAAACAAAAAGGTATTGGTAGCTAAGCAGAGGCAAGGTACACTCCAAAACACAGAGGCACACCGGCCCCCCACTCCTGACGTCACACTTCCCCCTCCCCTTGACCTGCAGCCTCTGTCTCGGATTAGCGCAAACATATCTCTCCTGCAAGTGAACTATGATTCTTACCGCGACGAGAGAAGTTGCAAAATCTTCCGGAATGTTCAGACGTATTCTAGAAAAAACCCGATCTAAATCCATTAAGTAATTCTCTTGTTCGCTAGCTAAGTGGATGTAAGATAAGCCCCCAGGCTGGCACATAAGGAGGGCCCTGCGTCTCTCTCAGATTCGTGTAAATAAATCGGTACCACAAGCGAACTATGATACTTAGCGTGGCGACAGAAGTTGCAAAATCAACCAGAATGTTCAAGCAAATTCTAGAAAAAAATTTGATCTTAATCCGTATAGTTCTCCTGTGAAAAGCAGACAGACAGATAGACAGACAGAGATTGGATTTTATATATAGAGAGTTGTCGGAATATGTTTTTCTTCTGTGAAGGGTAACCAATCAGGGAATGAGATGTTGTAATGAACAGGATTCAATCAGGGAAAGACCATGAAATAGGTACAAACAAATCAGAGTGCAAGCAGAGTCTATGTTTTCAAAAAAACTGCGTTTTTGCACATCCACACCATAATGCTGAGAAATGTACATTCTGGAGAGCGTAATCATTTTTGGGGGTTGAATGCACCAGGGTAGTGTGGACAAAAGGAGATAACAGAGAGTAATGTCTGTGTTTTAAATGAAAACTTAACAGTGTGGATGGGGTCTAAATGTGAGGTATTTTACTAAACAGAAGCTCACTTGCTGTCCACACTCATAGAACGAACTTATTAAAGCAGCTTCACTTTTAATTTCAGTGCTAGTCTGACGCTTAACCTCAAGGAACACTAAAACGTCATTACTGTAATGCTAAAAAAAATAAAAAACAAAGCCAAAAACAAAAACTGGATTTGACATCAGTCAATTGCGTCATTTAGAGTGAAAATGAGCTGATTTCGATCAGTGTCTGATCGATCTGAGTATCACTTCAGAAAACTCAATTCAAGTTTGATACGCTCTTAGTTTTAAGAATGTGTATTATATTCGAGGTGGTGCAGTGGTAGTGCTGCTGCCTTGCAGTAAGGAGACCTGGGTTCACTTCCCGGGTCCACCCTGCATGGAGTTTGCATTTTCTCCCCGTGTCTGTGCGGGTTTTCTCCCACAGTATAAGACTTGTGGGTTAGGTGCATTGGCCTAAATTGTCCTTGGTGTGTGGTGTGTGTGTGTGCCCTGCGGTGGGCTGGCGCCCTGCCTGGGGTTTGTTCCTGCCTTGTGCCCTGTGTTGGCTGGGATTGGCTCCAGCAGATCTCCGTGACCCTGTGTTAGGATATAACGGGTTGGAGAATGACTGACATTATATTTGAGAGGAAGTTGAATTTTTTTGGATATCCAGCCCCTCATACAAAGTGTTTAGGAAGTGGCTTGAAGAACAACCTGACAATTCTTCATCTTGAGTCATCTATTATGAGTGGTCAGATTGCAGTCAACAGTCCTTTTAGTTGTGGTCTACAGCTGGGGCCTTCACTTTCTTCAGCCCACCATATATTACTGCCATTGCCATTGTAGTTCTCACTTGCTTATTCCTGAATCTTGATTATCTTTCTCACTCCCATGCACGTTTCTATGTGATTTGCCGAAGTAAAAGCTAATCTGAGCTGATGGACTGTATGCTCCTGAGCACTATAAAATTCCCCAAACTTGGAACATTAAGGTTTAAATGACCTTCCGTTCTAAAATATTTTTTCTTCATGTTTTTCTGCTGTAGATTTTCATTTGAAGTGTAACAGATTATCACTTCAATGCGCCTGACTGTGACTCAGCAGTGAGAGGTTGGCGGTAGCTGCACGATGTGACTGCCATTGTTGGCAGTTGACTTCAGGATGTGTTGGCAGGCATACACTTGGTTGAGGTGGGCAACGGAATGCAGTTCTTACTAATGCGTCTTCGTCCTTTTATAAATCTCCTCACTTTTAGATGTGAGTACATCTAGTCGCTCTGTGTGATGCTGACTGGTTTCTCTAGTGGACCACGTCACCTTTAGGGTGTTACCATCCATCCCACTGTTATCACCCTGAACCCTGGTTAGGTTCATGGCATGGAGAAGCTCTTGATGAGTATGAAATATTTTGAAAAATTTGGTAATCCTCATATTGCTGAATAAACAAAACCTTTCATGAGTTTTCATTCTGTTTGTCGTTAAAGCCTGCATCCAGCTGTTTAAAACTAACAATAAGAAACTCATGGAAAATTTGTAATGGATTATGAAGCATGATATTTCTTTCCATTTTGGGTGTTAGGATTATTTATCGTCTTATAGAGATGAACATGTCATTAAGATCTATCATTAACCAAACAGTCCACCCTTTGAACAACGGATTATATGGAGGAGGCAGTGGCAATTGCTCTAAAAGTCTGTTGTTCGCAACGTTTTATATTTTCATATACTGTATGCATGTTTTCATTTTTTCCACTTTTTTTAAATAAAAAACAATATTTCTTATCTGCCGTCTTTTGTTTCTGAAGTCAGTTGTTCTGGTGCCTTTTGTCTCGCTAATAAACTGCACTGGATTGTAATCACTGAGCGAATTTATTGATAGAAAAAAGATGAAATGATAAGAAACAGAAGTGTGTAGGTGTGCCATCCTCATTGAAAACATGCGCAGGACCCAATCAGTGCTCTAAAATGTAAAGAAGTCTTCAGGAAGATGATGAAAAGCTGGAGGCGTAAGGTAAGTGTTTCTACATTTGCTGATTTCACTTTACGACGGAGTTGCTTACCTCAATCTGCTATGCTATTTTCTCAGAAACAGACTGACTGTGAATAGTAGGGTGAAGCTGTAACAGACAGCAGATACAAGGTGTAAATGGATGGACACTAGGTGGCACTATTGCCCCTTTTAAACCCAACAGACAAATGTTCTGGACACAGGCTAAAAGCACCAAGAAGTATTTTATTATTTTTTTCTTCCCACACAGTGCCTCCAAAGCACCAAGTTCAGCAATAAAGCACAATATTCGTCTCCTTCACACTGCCCATCAAGCCTTGTCCATCTCCTCCCGACTCAGGCTCGCCTGCTGGGTCCTTTATATAGTGCCTGACCTGGAAGTGCTTCTGTTCTTCCTTCTACGTGACTTGCCAGCACTCTCAGATGGAGAGCTCAGATTCTTTAGTCATCCCGGAAGTACTTTGGGGCTCCTGTCCACGTGATCCATTAGTACTTCTGGACTATAGGGAAAGTACGACTCTCCCGGCCCTTCAACAGCTCCCCCTGGTGGCACCCACGGCACCCAACAGGGCTGTGAAGCCGTTCTCCAAGTCCCAGGATGCCCTACAGGAATCCGGGGCACCACTATACTCCAGGGGAGCTGCCATCTAGCGTCTTGGGGGAGGCAGTGGCCAAACGTTGCTGCCTTCCCTCATCTTTTCCTTCTAGGGGCATCCCGGCCGAGTTGAGCTGCCAGCCGTCCATCACAAAGGATTAACTTGACTTACAGTACTTGTAGGCAGATAGCTGTAAATGCTCTGACAGATTTAACCTGAGACAGTACCACACTAAGTAGTTAGTGACATTCATTTGTTCAAAATGAATACGATGACACAGTCATTACTTGGATTGATGGAGTTCATGCATTCCGATCCAAGGTGATCATGAACACTGTGCACAGTACAGGAGTCGTGTTCACCAGCCCACAGTTAGATTGCGCCCACGCTTCAGCCAAATGTGACTCGATTCTGATTTTTTGACTATTATGTGACACGGATCTGATTTTTTTTTAAAAACAGTATGAACAAAAACTAAATTGGATGACATTTTCTATTAACAGATTTTTTATTAGGCTGTACTAAAATATGTGACTCCCATGCAATCTTCTTCTGTGAGCTTGAATCACAATTGTGTGGTTATTTGCATACCATCTTGTAGAAATACCAAATGCCAATCCTTCTAATTGAAATAATAAGCATAATTACTAGAGGGGGGCAGCACGGTGGTGCAGTGGGTAACGTTGCTGCCTTGCAGTTAGGAGACCCGGGTCCGCTTCCCGGGTCATCCCTGCGTGGAGTTTGCATGTTCTCCCCGTGTCTGCGTGGGTTTCCTCCGTGTGCTCCAGTTTCCTCTCACAGTCCAAAGACATGCAGGTTAGGTGCATTGGTGATACTAAATTGTCCCTAGTGTGTGCTTGATGTGTGTATGTGTCTGTGTCTGTGTGTGCCCTGTGGTGGGCTGGCACCCTGCCCGGGGTTTGTTTCCTGCCTTGCGCCCTGGGTTGGCTGGGATTGGCTCAACAGACCCCCGTGACCCTGTAGTTAGGATATAGTGGGTTGGCTAATGGATGGATGGATAGATTACTGGAGGGACAATGAATGGGAATATGACTCCTGTGAAAGGTACCCTGCAAACTGTGGAAATACTCAATACTTTTGAAAGCCCAGGAAGAAACCTAAAGGTCATTTCCTTGAGGTAGCCACTCGTAGTCCAGCACTACAGTATAGTATAAGGACTTGCATGGCGAGTAGTCAATCAAACATACTGTTGAGTCAGCAATGCTAAACAATTTGGACAGTGTGTGGCATTCTGCTCCTGTCACCAGCCGGGAGAGTTCAATTGCTGCTTGTTTTCTGATAGAGATGAGAGGCCTAAGTATTTTTACTGGGAGAGGCCTGGAAACAGACTTTGACATAAGTGTCAGGATCAGGCCTTTAGTTTTGATTATTTTTAAGTCCTCTGTGGTCTCTAAACATTTTGAGACTTTGATATGAGGGTTTTAGAGGTCAAAGAATCTCGTGAGCAATTTGGTTTTTGTAGTTCATACAATGATATTCTTCAACAATGCCTTTTTTTTCTTTATTATGAAAGTTTTTTTGTCAGTGGATCTATGCTGTATGTGAAGTGTGCTGTACATGACATTTAAAGGTATACACGTGAAGCCGTGCACTTCCTGATTGCCCAAGATTCGATTCTTCCAAAACACCTTTGCATTCATTTTTTGGTGTGACTGAATTTCTAGTTATAAACAATCTCTCCCTACTTTTTGACTACAGTTTAAAATTTGTCTCTGGTTAAGCGCTCCTTGTTTAGGTTATCAAACTTTCCCATACTGTTTCCTGATTACAATTGAAATTGAACCATCAGTGGTGTGCTGGGGAGGCAGCATTAAGAAGAAAGACACCTCACGCCTGGACAAACTGGTGAGGAAGGCAGGCTCTATTGTTGGCATGGAGCTAGACAGTTTGACATCTGTGGCAGAGCGACGGGCGCTCAGCAGGCTCCTATCAATTATGAAAAATCCACTGCATCCACTAAACAGTATCATCTCTAGACAGAGGAGCAGCTTCAGCGACAGACTGCTGTCACTGTCCTGCTCCACTGACAGACTGAGGAGATCGTTCCCCCCCCCAAACTATGCGACTCTTCAGTTCCACCCAGGTGGGTAAACGTTAACATTATATAAAGTTATTGTCTGTTTTTTACCTGGATTATTATCAATCTTTAATTTAATATTGTTTTTTGTATCAGTAAGGTGCTGCTGGAGTATGTTAATTTCCCCTTGGGATTAATAAAGTATCTATCTATCTATCTATCTATCTATCTATCTATCTATCTATCTATCTATCTATCTATCTATCTATCTATCTATCTATCTAACTATCTATCTATCTATCTATCTATCTATCTATCTATCTACTATCTATCTATCTATCTATCTAAGTGCTATTTCCCTAACCTTCCGTCTTTCTGGTTCTAAACCCTCGTTTAAAGCTTTTGTCTTAGTGACATCTCCTGCTTCCAAATTCTCTGAAACGCTGCTGCCACCTTATGCAGTCAGTATAATAAGTATTTGAGCCTTCCCGTGGATATTCTGAAATTTTTACATCATTGCTTCTTATCAAAGTTGTCCCAGCTCCTCTTTCAAGTCCACATATTTCTATGAACAGAGATGGCAGTGATAACCGCATTCAAGGCAACAGCTACAATCTTTCATTTTTGATTTCCCTCTCTTGCCGTCATGAGCTGATGAGTTTGCACACATACTCTACCAAAGCTGGTTTACAAATTAGCAGCGGCCAAGTTGTTTATGTTCATGGTGGTTGTTGTGATGTGAAATTTTGCATACAAGTTGATAAATATTTTGTATGTCTTTATTTGTAACTTTGGCAAAGCAATGTAATATTAGTATTTCATTAGTAAGTAGCATTCATGTTTACCCCCCCTAGGACTAAGTCAGGATAGTGAATTTTACGACAGGGTTGGGGGAAGTGCGTCAAACAAGTTTGGTGAATATTTCTCTGCTGGAGTTTCTCAGTCAACCCCCACAGGAAAGCCAGACTGCCTAATTGCCAAGTTTTACCTTACCATATGGTTTGGAGGGCAGGTGTGAAGGTGTTCTGTCCCCCCATTGGTCTGAAGTATGGCTGTTTGGAACTGGCTTGTATCAGAAGCCTTTTAAGTATCATGACACCCTATTGGCTCTAGAGGTTGGACAGGAAACCTATAAATTTCCTTGCTTTACCCAGCTCTCTCTTTCTTACCAAACTGATGAAAGACCATCTCACACACCATGAATTGAAAAAGGACAACACAACACATTGAAGTGCACAGCACAGCAGCCATATTGAGACAGGCATGTGGCCTGTTCTGAAGAAAGCTGACCACAAATGAGGACTTAACTAGAGACATTTTAAAGTAACTAACAAGTCTGTGTGCCGCCTGAAATTACACATCAACATTTATCAGGTTGTCTGGTTGCCAATATTCAAATGTACTTTGCATATTGTTATTATGTATGATTATTATTCGTAATACATTATTTAAATTGTAACTTAACTCCTGCTTGTCTTGTACTACACCTAATTTCCTGAGGTTATAGATGTAGAAGGGAAGGTGGGGAGAAGTTATATGGTACAATACCTTATAAACAGTGGTAAGTCTGTGAGATTTGAGGGCATTCTGACAAAGGCTACATATTAATAATACAAATATCACTCTTCCAAGACAAAACAGTGGTGTAATAGGTTGCAGCTGTCTGTTTGTTAATTTTGCACATGAGGCCCACATTCAGAATAGATGTCTGTAAACATTAATATTGGATTTTTGTCACATGAAAAAATTAATTTGCACAGACAGAGAAAAATTTGCATACATTATTACAAACTTAAAAAAATAAGCCAATGTCACATTACGGAACTTCTAGTTCCTACTTGACAACAACAGTTACCAATCTTGTTGCCTGAGTATGTCAATTTGCATGACTACAAGTCACTGGGGATGTCAGATTATGCGACTGTATGACAACTTTCAAGTAGTTTCACATTTCCAAAGTATTGCAAGCTCTCCCCTTTTGCTGACAGTCAATAACGTGCTGCCTGACAGAGCTGGTGCCCATATGAAGGCTTTACAGGTACGATGAGTTCAACTGCAAATTTAAAAAAACTTAATAATTCGTACTGAGAAGAATTTATATTGATAGCTTTTGTATCTGAGGGCCTCTTGATATACAATATTTTTGGTTTTGCTATCAGGGGCGAGAATGTAGCTGTGATCCCCTTGCCATAAATGTAAAAAGTTGGCAAGGTATCTCAAGGTAACGTCCAATGTTGCCACTGTAACTGATCATGTTCAGCTCTGACGGGAGAGTGTCACCCAATCGGGGATAAGAGCATCTCTACCAATGAGCAGATGCCTCTAAAATACATGTAGGTGTGATCTCTCTCTCAAAAATGTCAAACGTTACCCTTCAAGAATCTCTAGATGATAATGTCTGCTGAATAAAGAGGTATCACTAGCTAAGCAGAGGCAAGGTACGCTCCAACACGCGGCGAGAGGTAGAGTGACTCAGATGGAGGCTGGAACGTAAGTGAGGAGGGCCCCGCCTGGCTCCCTACTCCTGACGTCCCGCCTCTCCCTTCCCTCGGCCCGCTGCCTGACTGTTGGATTTGTGTGGATAAATCAGTGCCGCAACCGAACTATAATACTTAGCACGATGAGAGAAGTCGTAAAATCAACCGGAATGTTCAAGCAAATTATAGAAAAAAATCCAATCTACATCCGTTAAGTAGCTCTCTCGTGAAAAGCAGACAGACATAGTGACAGACAGACAGACATTGGATTTTATATAGAGAGAGATATGAAAAAACATGCATCTTTAATAAAAATGTATTTTTTAAAACTACCTTAGGCCAGCATGTTATCTGCTCTGGCCTCATTGGTGGTACCAGATGACTTACGATCTCATGGAGAACCAGTGGCTTCACAGATGGTGTTAAAGTCAATTTTGAAGTTTGCCCTGTGGCGTTCATGAATTCCCAGATGTGAATTTCCTTTGCCAACCCGGTGATGCATGCGTGTAACCTGTTCTTCCACTCTGTGGTGCCAAGCAGCCGATTCATGCCTTTATCACTTGCTGGGCTGTTAACTGATGCGTTATTTGCTGGCACAGCTGCGAGTCACGGTGCGTTCAAAATTTAACGGTGTGAATTCTGACACGGCCGCATTAATCATGTGTCACATTGGCTTACTGTCATTGCAGTCGGCATTTGAATTTTTTCTGTAGGCATATCTGAGCTGAATTCATCAGAGCAGAGGTCTGCTGTCCCACTCGACATTTCCATTTTAAACATTCTCAGTATAATGGAGAGCAAAGATCTTGCAGTACTGGACTTTCCATAGCTAATTGCAGTATTTTTGCACTCTTTTCTTCACAGCAAACATTCTAATTGTTTTTCTATTTTATTTTCATTTTGAAATGCTTTCAGATATCATCTGAAAATGGAGTATGATATACATGTGTGTAGGAGTGACATGATGGCATAAAATTATCATCTTGTTGCTGTATTTGTAGCTAGTTCCATTAGTTGGGGGGGGCATACTGTCATAGTGCTTAGCATAACAGGAACAATTCCTGACTTGGTGACTACGGCGAGTATGAATGGCCTCTCTTTATTTGTTTACTTTTTTCATGCTGTACTGTCGGTTACCTCGCACATCTCAGGACTTGAGTGTTAGGCTAACCGGGGTCTCTAAATTGGCCCACGATGAGACGTTTGAGGCGTGTGCCTTGTGATGGACTGGTGTCCTGTCCGAGGTTGCTTCCTCCGTTGGCGCTGGCATTATGGAGTCAGGTCCTGCCCTGACTTTAGTTTGGATTTGAGAATTATATGCTGTGCTATTTATGTGTGTTGTGATAGTGAGACATAGCCCAACATACAGTAGATCTGAGAAATATATCTATTACTACTATAATTTTTTATCATTATACTGACTGAGTATGTCAAGCCAAACAAAGTATATTTCAAAACCACAAACGTACTTAATATATGAGTCAGAGTGTTAGTCATTTGAGTTGCTCCCATATACCCACTAAGCACATATGGCTTTTCTTTCTCTTTTTATTTATCCTTCCTCCACAACCTTATTTCACATGCCAAACTCTGGTTAGTCTTGAACCATTCTTGTTTAAATATAATAGAACCCTCATGTACAGCCAACTTGTAAAATATAATTCAGGATCTTAAAGAAGTCGTCCCTACGCCAGCGACAGATAGCCCGAGTGTGTTCTTGCCATGCATTCTACCAACACGTCACTGTCACAGGCCTACTTTTAACATACAGTCTATGAGAGAGCTAGCCTTTCTGGTGGAAATCCATGCAATGATTCAGATTATTGAAATTAACTTTAATCTAATTTACATGAAAAAATAATTCCATGAAATTAACAAAAAGGTAAAATGTGAAGTTAACATTAAAAAGTGAGAGCATATAACTAACATCAAAAAGTGATTATATGAATTTAACAAAAAGTAAAAGTGTGAAACTAACATTAAAAATGTGAAAGTATGAAATTAGCATCAAAAAGTGATTATGTGAAATTAACAAAATGCTAAAGCCTGAAATTAACATTATAAAAGTGAAGGCATGAAATCAGCATTAAAAAGTTACAGCGTAATATCAACATTAAATAGTGAAAGAATGAAATTAACATTAAAAAGTGAAATTAACTAAACATCGAACGTGTGGAATTAACATTAAAAAGTGATAGCTTGAAATTAAAAAAAAAAATGCTAAAGCCTGAAATTAACATTAAAAAAGAAGAGCTTGAAATTAATGTTAAAAAGTGAAAGAATGAAATTTATTTTAAAAATCCAGAGTTTGGAATTAGCTTTAAAAAATGAGAGAGTGAAATTATTATTGAAAAGTGAGAGCGTGAAATTGCCTTTAAAAATCAACAGCATTTAATTAACATTGAAAAGTGATTATGTGAAATTAACGAAAAGTTGAATCATGAAGTTAACATTAAAAAGTGACAGCGTAGAAATAACATCCAACAGTGATTCCGTGAAATGAGCAAAACGCTAAAGCCTGAAATTAATATTAAAAAGTGATAGCATGAAATTATCATTAAAAAGTTAAGAACGTACAATTAACATGAAAAAGTGAGAACGTGAAATTAACTAAACATCCAGAGCATGGAATTAACCTTAAAAATCGAGAGAGTGAAATTGAAAAAATGTTGAATTATGAAATTAACATTAAAAAAGTGAAAGCATTAAATTAACAGTAAAAGGAAGAGTGCAAAATTAACATTAAAAAGTGATTATGTGAAATTAACAAAATGCTAAAGCCTGAAATTAACATTAAAAAACAAATTAACGTTAAAAAGAGAGAGTGTGAAATTTACTTTAAAATTCCAATGTGTGGAATTAAATTTAAAAAGTGATAATGTGAAATTAACAAAATGTCAAAGCCTGAAATTAACATTAATAATTGGGAGTGTGCTCCCCTCGACTTTCTCGTATACTGAGATAGAGGAAAAGGTCATCAGAACCATTTAAAATGGCACAATATTTCTCAAATATCAAATGTCTTTGTTTCTTATCATAACTAATTGAGAATTTCGATACACAATCATTTATCTCTATTTATAATCAAACTTTATATTGAAATGATATTTTCGCACTTAGGGAGGTCGAAAACAGTGGTGGAATTTTTTCATGATTACATGTGCATTACGTAGATTATGTGCAAAGTAAAAAGAGTAAAGCAACATCGTGGGAAAGGCAGAGACAACATGGCACATCTTTAGAACGTTCAAGCAAAGCAAAAAAAAAAGGGGGTGCAGGATTTGCACTCAGTCAGCTGGAACTGCCTGATGGTCAAAACATCATTACAGTACTCATGTCTTACTGTATATTCTACACATAAGTAACAATAACTACAGTCGTTACGTGAATGGATTTTGCATGTTCACATTACGAGAAAAATGCATCCGCCTCTTCCCTTCGTTCATTGGTCAAGAATCTTGTCTTTAATTCAAAACCACAATCTCGTGTGGAGGGTATCCGTCAATAAGGGCGCGCACATAAAGGCGACCTTCAAAAGGGCGACCTCAATTGGGCGCCGAATAACTGCGCGCATAAATAAAGGAGTGCTTCAAAAGGGTGACGTCAATTGGGCGCAGCGAATAAAGGCAAACGCAACAAAATTACAGAAAATTTATTAGATAAAGGCAATGATTGAACGTATAAAAAGGTGAAAGCAAGAATATTAAAACATTCAATTAATTAATGCATGAACTTCTAACGAACTACTTCTAACGAACTATTTCTAAAGCTCTCTATATTTCGTTGTTTTCAAAGTTACAGAAAATTCGATTAAGGCAATGACTGAATATATTTTGTTGTTTTCAGAATTACAGAAAATTAGATTAAGGCAATGACTGACTGTATAAAAAGGTGAAAGCAAGTTACACTTGAAGCTGTAGATTATGTGCAATGCCACGTAGATATTCGAGATGCGGTCTATTAGCATAATCAAGGAAAATTAATTTAATTCGCTCCGAAGGTCATCCTTTTGAAGCGCTCCTTTATTTGCGCACGCATTTATTCGGCGCTCAATTGAGGTCGTCCTTTTGAAGATCGCTTTTATTTATGTGCGCTTTTATTCTCCGTGCCCAATTGAGGTCGCCCTTTTGAAGGTCGCCTTTTTGTGCGCGCCCTTATTGAATAGAACCCATGTGGAGGGGTTCCTATTTGTGGACTATTTTAATTTTCCAGAGTAATTTATATAGCAAGAAATACATGAGTTTTGCACATTGTGAACTTGCAACTGGATGGCTTGACTTGTGGATTATGTGACACAGGTAACGTGACATTGTTTCCTGGAATAGCGTGACACACAAAAAAAGTAGCCCACAAATCCTGAATTGCACTGTGACATGGCTTTCATGACATGCTCATCTGTTCTGACAATGGCCACCCTGACTTATGAGCTGATAATATGATATGATCTGCAATGATGGCCTCTGGGGTTTTAATGGAAGGGTTTCTTGGTTTTTGTGCATTACTCATAAAACCAGTAGTACTCCATTTTTTCATCATTTTCTGAATTGTGCATTTTACAGGAGTATTCATAATGGAATATCCTTCCAAGAATCCCTAACATATCAACTTCTTCTGAAGTTCGAACATTCAGCTTCACAATCAAAATACGCTGTCCCAACACATAGGCAGGCCTCCTCTCTGGCTTGCACGTATATAAAGATTTACTTCTACCTTCAACTGAATACATTTCTTTTATTCATTTCATTGTCACGCCTGAACAACACAGGTCCATAGTGCAGATTATGTATGGATGTGGTTAATGGGAAAGTTCCAATGCTGAAGTTAGCTGGATGATGTCCCATTACCAATTTGCTGTATCCAAGTCTGATGGAGACGGGGTGACCTGAAAGTCAATTACAACGGCATTGTGAGATGGAATGGAAGAGTCCAGTTGTGCAACGTGTCTGAAAGGTTAGAACCGGCGACGGATGATAATATCTTTAATCGGTTTCAGGAGTTCAGAGTTCCCCTCAAAGTCATACAAGTAAAGCCGGAGGATCTGGCATTGGCATCACAAGTGGAAAGACTCAAGCATTTGTATGTCAGAAGTCAGCGTGGTCCAGGTCTCCGAGCTGTAGAGCAGGATTTGCAGAATGCAGGTTTGACATATTCTGGCCTTGCTGATGATTTGAATGTTCTGCTAGTGCCAGACTTTTTGTAGTGCCCTCATGGCAAAGGCAGCAAAGCCAAATGTGTGTTTGATTTATGAAGCACACTTGCCATCAGAACTCTGTACACTTCTCAGGTATTTGAACTCATGTATTCTCTGGTATTTGAACCTCACTGACCCTTGGCAATGATGTCACCTGTGTTGTTACCAATCCCTAATCTCTGCAGTTTTGTTTTCTGCTTTGACACAAGATGCCTCTGATTCAAATTTTTCATGTGATATCTGGCAGTGCATCCAGGAAAGCAATGCCATCCATAAAATCAAGATGGGTAAAGTACCATTATTCTGGATGGAGAGCTCACAAATCCAGTCTTTGGCCCTGTCAAAGAGTGCAGGAACCAGGATGACTCCAGAGGAGGTCCCAAAATGCTGGTAGAGGCTTACAGTAATCCTGACCTTGGCAGTGGTTCCTTCCTGGAGATCCCTGATGACTACTGTCGGAATATATTTGCAGCTGCTAAACCAAAGCAGGGTTTTTTTTACTGTATGAGGGGTTACCTTTTTTATGTGCCACCTTGTGCCATCCCATTTGTGCAAAGTACTGAACATCAGAGGTGCCAAGAAGCAAATCTTTTCTAAGGAATGGAGTGAGCCCCTGCTCTAAATGGCTGTCCCTGCAGCAAAGCAGTCATCGGGGAGTTTGTATTAAAACCATAACAGCAATAGCAGTATGACATTTTGTCAAATGGAGTCAACAATCTCGGATGAGGCATTAGTCGTTGAAATGCTTCATAGCTCCGACCAAAGACGCTTAGGGCTAAAGGAAGACTCCGGATGCCTGGCTTCTTTCTTTATTTTATTGCTAATTCTTTTGCCCATTTTTCTTTATTGGAGCAACAAAATGTAATAAGAGCGAAAAGCATCCTGTTTGCGCTTGTTTAACTACTCATGGACAGAAAGAACATAGATGCGCTTTTATACTTTGATGTCTCTAATTTTTTTCTAAGGAGATTAAGCAGCCTTGTTCATTGATTTATATTTAAACGCTGTCATTTCTTCCTGATATTGCAATGTCTGACTGTCGCTTAGGGTTTTGATATTTCTGTCAAGCATTGGTGGGTCAGTGCTGGGAGAGCGCACAGCTCTTAAGGTGCCTCACAGGGGGCAGTGCTTATGTTCAGGCTTTGGGGGGCACTAGATGGGATCTAGATGGCCCATAATGTTGGCTTTTGGGGATAAGCTTATCTTTCCCATTTTTTATCTTTAAGGATATAACACCAGGTGTTCCTAGTGGGGTGGCCTGTGCCCTGCCCGGGGTTTGTTTCCTGCCTTGCGCCCTGTGTTGGCTGGGATTGGCTCCAGCAGACCCCCGTGACCCTGTAGTTAGGATATAGCGGGTTGGATAATGGATGGATGGATGGATGGATGGATGGATGTTACTAGTGGTTGGCAGTTAGAGGTTATCATTTACTCTGCGGATACAAGCATTTTCTTTTTCGACATTAGAAATGCCAAAAGATCAGTACTGTACTATCATCAATTAATTGTACAAACTGGAACTTTTGTGAGTGGGACCTCAAAGTCTGAGGGTGTCCAGAGATTGAAAGGATGAGGGGCTATTGAGTAGCTGTGTACAAAAGAAAAGGCCGATGTTAATAATGTCAAATGAGAGCTGACCATTTGGACACTGAAGGAATGGCTGCTAAAAATGGGGCTTTGCAGTCATATGTGAATAATAAATTAAAATACAATTAATTGTACACACACTAATAAAACACAAAAGTTTTATTTTTGTTTTTTCACTTGTGAGCAACGTCTTCCCTATTCCCATAAGTACACAACATAACCCCAGCACAGCACAGCAATACTTTATTTTCTTTCTCCTTTGTCTTTCTCCTCCACTTCTCCTCGGCAACCTTTGTCTCCCTCCTCCCGACTCTGGCTCACCGAGTTGTCTCTGCTGGCCCCTTATATAAGCCATAAGCCATAAGTGCTCCAGGTGCTCATTGCTCCACTTCCAGCTGCACTTCTCGGGTGTAGTGGGAGAACCACCCACACGGCTCAGGAACAGCTGCATCCCGGGAGAGATACTGTTCTGGAAAGGCTGGCTCCCCCGATCCTCCAAGCTTGGAGGTATCCCGGCCGGGCAAGGGTCCCAGCCATCCGCCACACAGTAATATCCATTTTCAATATTAAGAAATATCTTAATCAATTTACTTCTGCCCTCATTTGAAAAAGTAGCAATTTCTGTCCAAAACATGAGCATGGTGGGTGATTCTAATATTTTTGACACTGGTATTCTATTTCTATGTGCCTGCCTCCATTGACGGTTTAGACCTATGCCACATATCTTCACTTTATTTAAAAGGAAAGATGCACAACAACCATCTCTCACCCCTTCACCACCTAACAGCTAATATGTGGTGAATGCACTGGCGTGAAAATGGCTGCCATCGCATCATCCAGCTGCGTGCTGCACATTAGTGGTGCTTGAAGTAGTTCCCCACTCCCTATGAAAAAGTGATCTGAGTAGTGAGAAAAGTGCTATACAAATATAAATAATAATAATTATTATTATTATTATTATTGTTATTATTATTAACTCTGAATAGATGCCTAACTGTTTATTGCCACCACAGGGCTTTGGTGAATACATTAATGGTTGAACTGGAGCATCCAGCAGTCACTAAAATGTAGGCTTCATCCTCAAACAGGTCCCCATTACTCTTTAAATCATTTAGGATGCATATTCTCTGAGATTGTAGCCGAACCCACCTGGTCCTTGTAATCCCCTTCTACTGTCCAGTAGTACTACAGTTAATCCCAGATAATGTTCCTCATGGCTGCATTTAACTCTGTCAGATCCAGCCTTTCAGTCATTGGCTGCTCTTATCTTTCATTGGATATAAGAACATGGGTCTAGGGTCACTGTGCTTGTCATTGTGTACCTCATTTACAGTAGTGTTTGTGCATATTGGGCTTAGTGATGCCATAGGACTGGCCCTTTATGGATGAATGCATTTATATGAATCAGTGTTACTTCAAGCCTTGCACCCAGTGCTGGCAAGATAGTCTTGGGCTCTCGTGTGACCCCTTTGTGACACATATGAATCTTTGCTCAAATCAAATCAAATTTTATTTGTCACATACTCATTATACAAGGGGGAGTCAAGCTAGAGTTAAAAAATGGGATTTATTAGAAAATGAAACAAACCTTAACAAAGCTGATAATGTCATTTCTCAATGTAGTCTTCATTCAGCAGAATAAAAGCTTTTGTCTTGTCCTCGCCACCACTCGTGCACCTGAGTTATTGTCAAACACTATATGCTGAGGGGTACTACAGTCACTAGTCCAAGTTACTGTGAGTTGTTGGACATCAATGTGAGGCCTGCTATTCGATCCAAATCTTTTGCTGTAAGACAATGCCCGCCCGCCCACACACTGCTAAGAACACCAAGGCTTGTCTGGAGAAACTGAAGTTTGAGGTACAGTATTGCCACATCCTCCTTATTCGCCAGATTTGGCACTGTGTGATTGCCATCTTTTTGGACCACTAAAAAACACCTGGGTGTTTGTTGATTCAAGACAGATGATGACATGAAGAAAGCGGTGTACGAGTGGTGGCAAGGACAAGACAAAACCTTTTATTCTGCTGGAATCCCGGGCACTTCCAGGCAGGTGGCGCAAGTGCGTTGAGAAGGGTGGAGACTACATTGAGAAATGACATTATCAGTTTTGTTAAGGTTCATTCCATTTTCTAACTTTAGCTTGACTTCCCCTCATATATACCATACAATATATAGTGAATGCTTAGTTAATCAACTGCAATGACTGTGACTTCAAAATGAATATAAAAGGATAATAGCAGTAATACATGACTTTATAAATATTAAAAATAATTAGTAGAATTCTCAATATGTTATAAATAACAACTAAATAAGTAACTTAATTGATTTCATGTATGAGAATTAACAATAGGGCATCACATATTTCTAGACACTTTCCTTTTTCAAGATGCTCAAAAGCTCCTCAGACTCTCTGAGGTGGTCCTCAAGCAGCGTTAGCATATACCTGACTGCAACAATGAAAAGAGACCATTGTTGGGTTGGCTGGTATCATTGATAATTTTCAACATCACTTGGTGTAGATGTCCTTGAAGTTAGAGAGTGTACACCCAGGGATGCTTCCAGCTGACCACACTACTTTCTGCAGAGCCTTTGTGCTCCTCCTGTGTGTTGTTCTCAAGCATACTTCCTGTCAGGATACTTTCAATGGTTGATGTGTAGAAGTTCTTTAGTAATGGGGCATGCACCCTGAAATCCCAGAGGCATCAGAGGTGGTGGAGATGTTGTTCTGGTGCTTTCTTTACCAAGATGTCGGTGTGTTTAGAGCAGTCCACTGTGATATGGACGCTGGGGTATGTGAAACTGTCCCATCTCTTCACCTGAGCGTTGTTAATTCTGAGGAGTGGTAGTTCTCCCAAAGTTCAGAGTTATCTCCTTTGTCTTGCTAGTTTTTAGAAGTAGACTATTGTCCTTACACCAGTGTGACAGACTCTCCACGTCATCCACAGCTCCTAGTTGTTAGATATCAGGCCCACCACAGCTGTGTCATGAGCTTCACATCTTTATGTTTGGGTGCATCACCCTTTGGCTGTGATTCTCTCAGATTATCACAGCTCCTTATTTCTTTATATCACTTTTAGTTGACAGGAGTACATAGCCTGATTTTTCAGAAGAACATAACTATAACTAGTGTAACCAGACATTCTCTAGTTTCTGGGACAGTCATATATTTATGCATTGTGTCCTTTTTAATATTTGGAATATAACAGAAGGCACTTTCCAGCCGCAAAAACTTTTTTTCCAGGAGCCAGGTAGAGACTCAGGAACTTTTGTAACATTCCCATCTCAGGAACTTGGGCCATTTGTAGTTACTGACAGGGAGATCCTGGTACCTTTTTTTAGCTCCTACTCCAGGGTATGAACTTTTCATTCAACCAGGATCTGTCGTGGGGGAGGCTTGGGTGAGGAAATGTGTTAAACAGTTGACCATAAACACTGGTGCCATTTTACATATCTGTTAGCAGTTTGGACTTTGAAGAGTTATCAGTAAATACAGTACAGTCGCACTTCGCGTCTCATTACTCTTCATAGCTGCCTCCCTGGTGCGTTGTGCCATGCGTCACATCGAAGCAACAGACTCCCCTGCGCAGCCAGAATTGCTTCTAAGCAGTAAGGTGTGGGAGTCCCCTGTGAACTCCCGATCACACTGCACTTCGCACCGCATCACTCCTCATAGCCTCCTAATTACTGTGCCTCACCATTCACCGCATTGAAGCAATAATCTCCCTCGTCAAGTTGCATTTGCTTCGAAGCAGTAAGGTGGAGGGATCCTCACCTTATTGCTTTGAAGCTAAAATGTTTACATGACAACACAAGAAAGTGGTCAGGGACCCCAATTGGCCCAGAACCTTCCTCATATAGCAACTCATTAATTCCTGAAAACAAAGTTTATGCATTTGAAAAACGCCTAAAATGTCCCATTTTTTACAGACTGGTCATTTCAATTATATGTGCTCTAAACTCCTTATTCTTCGATTTAATATACATTATGTCTAACAATGTGCACAAAACTGTAAGATTAACTCCACTCCAAGTCGCTTGATTAGTAGGTTGTATCCCGTTTTGGGACTGTGAAAATCTGGTCAGCCTAACTTCAATCCTTGGTCTTTTGTTATTATACCACCACATTCTTAGTCAGTGTCATCTTCACTGTCCTACCTTTTAATGAGCATACTTTAGAGCTTGCCGATGACTCACTTCATTCATGCAGTGTTAGTTTGAATCATCCGAAAATTCACTTTTTTTTTCAGTGCCATCTGCTTTGTCGTCATTACCATTAAAGCATCTATAAGATTGCATGTACAATACAAGGCAAGTGTTGCGTGACATTCTCTATTTGTGAAAGCTAAATTAATAACAGAATTTGAAGTCTGCTGCTTCTCCTCATGTTCATATTTATTTTCCCAGCGTGCCCTGTTTTCCACCTATATCCCAAAGATTAATCATATGGTGACTCTGCTTTGGAACTTGAATGTGACTGGTGGCATAACTGTGCCCTGAGATGATATGGCATCCCAACTAGGCTTTGGTTGCTACTTTGAGTTTGAAGTTGCAAGGACAGAATATGACTCCATCTGTGCTGTAATGGGAAATGAATAGCAATATACAATGTACATCACCAGTTTCAGGTGTGTTTTCTTAGCTATAAAATGGTGGATAACTTTCTGGATTGCTGTCCCATTTAGGTTTGGTTCATTCCTTCTTATCACCACTACCTTGAGATAGACTGTAGTTTAGGAAAATGAACAGATGAAGGTTTGACTTTGTCTTTATTAATTAACGATTCAGTAAGTCCAATTCTGATATACTGCAAGGTGGCACTCAGGTTATCACTGCTGCTTCAGGACTTCATGGCCCTTGGTTCACCTCTCAGCCTTATAATTGTCCATGTGGACTCTGCTTAATGTCAGGGCAGCTAAGCTAATAACCTGCTTCTGTGAATATTATCAGCTTGGTGAGTATCACACCCAGCTGAAAAATCAGGAGTGGTTTCCCCTAGACTTTTTCATATACTCAGATATGGGGATGGATGTTTGAGGAGTAAACCGCAAGACAATGATTATATTTTTATGTTATGTACATTAAAGAACCATCAACAACAAATCAAATCAAATTAATAATATATTGAACAGTTATTATGAAAGTAATGTTGAATAAATCGGACTCTTCAGCTGCATGAATAAAAGCTAAAGTATCACTTCCGGTTAATGGAAATAGCCCAAAAGTTGATAGAAATCTACCTACAAGTATTCGTACCTAATACTTGTATGCAAAATTTGGTTGACCTAAGTGAAAGCGTACTCAAGTTATCATGTTTAAATACACACACACAGACATAATTTTTGGATGACTGCAATACTTTCCCAAAGAGAAAGTAAATCGGACTCAGGGAGGTCTAAAACGTTGAGATTCATCAAAATCTCGAGGTTGAATTTTTGGACGATTACAATACTTTCCCTATACTTTGCATACGAGAAAGTAAAAAGTAAGTACACCCTATGGAAATTGTTGACTTTTTTGATATATTTGAACAGGTGCAGTAAAGTTTAGATATTCATGCAAACAGAGCCTACAGGAAAAGGTGATACACTTAAACAAATGCCATTGTGTATTCATTCTCATGGTCTAAATCAAGGTTTCTCAAACTTTTTACTTTGTGCCACATGATAAAACTAAACCGTGAACAGCGGCGTACTAGTGCGTCATGGTGCACCGTTTGAGAAGCACTGGTCTAAATGAACAAAAATGCAGATTTGTCACGTGGAAAAAGTAAGCTCACCCCTACAGTTATCATCACTTTAGATCCGTTTAATTAGAATCAGATGTTCCAGATTAAGTACCAATGACTAGACCCTCCTTAGACAGTGTACATGTGGAGCCTGTCTTATTTAGGCCACAGATATCTAGATATTGGCGTTCTCTTTGCTATTGACATATTTAGTGTCATCATGCCAAGATCAAAAGAGCTCTCTAAGGCCCTTAGAAACAAGGTACTAGATGCCTATGTGTCTGGAAAATTTAAAAAGATTGCCAAATTATGTGAAATCTATCATTCCACTGTAAGGACAACCATCTACAAGTGTCACTCTGTAGATTACAAACAACTGCAACCTTACCCAGGACTGGCCGAGACAGAAAACTCAGCCCAAGAGCTCAATATTTGATATCAAAAGATCCCACCAAGAACACCAAAATTTCATTGCAGGATCTGCAGGTAACTCTTGCAAAAGTTGGTGTCAATGTGCATGCATCTGCAATCAGAAAGAGACTGCACAAATTTCACCAGGAAGAAGCCATTGCTGTCCAAAATGAACATTTCAGCAAGACCACAGTTTGCCACTAAAAATCTAGGCAAAGACCAGAGCTTTTGTAACAATGTGCTCAGGGCAGATGACACAGATGTTTGGCCACTGTAGCAGTAGACATGTTTGGCACAAACCAAAGACGGCATCTCGAGTGAAGAACCTCATATTCGTTGTGAAGCACGTTGGTGGAAATGTTACAGTTTGGGGTGAACTGTGAATTCTACATCATATCAAAGTGTGCTTGAGGAGAATGTGAGGCCATCAAGTTGAAGGTGAACCAGAAATTGATCTTTCTACACGAGAATGATTCAAAGCACAATAGCAAATCCACCAAGGAGTGGCTCAACATGAAGAAATGGAGAGCTATGGACTGGCCTAGTCAAAGCCCTGATTTGAATCCTATTAAAATATTGTAGGGGATTTGAAACAGGCAGTGCATGCAAGAAAATCCACAAACATCTTGCAATTTAAGAAATTTTGCACGGAGAGGAAATCAGAAATGTCACCTTGAAGAAGTCATGTCTGCTAAAGGGGGCAATAGCAATTTCCAAGGGTGGACTTATTTTTTTCCCAGTCTTAATATTTTTGTTAAGTAAATGGTATTTTTATTCAAGTGTATCACATTTATCTGTAGGCACTGTTTTCCTATTCAAATATGATGAAAAAGTCAACGATTTCCTTTTCACATGACAGTAACCTTTAGCCGTGTGGATGTATAGAAATGCTAATTTCTGTCTTATTTCCTTCATTTTTTTTGCATTATGGCAAAGCTACAAATGGCTGCAAGTAGTAATCCTGAGCTGGAATCCTACCTGGATTCCTGTCACTAATTATATAAAAAAATAATAGGATTTGTGTGATTATTTCGAATCATGTGGCGAGCCCAAGGTGCTGTTAGCTTGCAGGGCCTAGTGGCGTCTTGAAATTTGGCTTCTATTTGACTTCAGTCTCAGAGCCATTACCCAATCGGCTTATTCCTGTTACACAAGTAAACCTTCCGTAATTGAAGGAATTATTGAAATGATTTACCGAGAAAGAGGATAGCATCAGGGGTGGAAAATACTGATTTTCATTTTCTTTTTTATTACTTTAAACAGAGACATGTTAAGTGTGGCCTTGAGCAGCCTCCAGCTTGCTTACTCTCATGTGACTTTGGCACACATAAGGCGTCTGTTCTTTATCTCTCTGTCCCTGGATGACACTAAGTCGGTGCAATCCCAAGAAGTCTTTTAGAATTAACAAGAGAACCTCATTCTTGTTTAATGAATGCAATTTATTCTTCGTGAGTATTTCTTAAATTTTATTTTATATAGTGCCTTTCATGAGAGACACAGACCCAAAATAATGCAGTGGTTATTTACCGTAATAAGTAAGCGTGTTTGCTCACAGTAAGGAATCCCAAAGTGTGATTTATAGCCATGTGCAGTCGGATTCCCAAGTGGTCTTTTTGGTTGCAGTGCCTTGTCCAGACTAATCCTTCATGATGCACATTCTGTTTCTCTAAATCAGCATTTAGCAATGTGACAGTCACTTCACCCTCATCTTGCTTCCCTGTCGTAAATCTCAGTGTAACTGTTTTTGGCAACTACAATTAAGACATTGTCATCCTGATATTTCAGGCCAAATGTCAAGATTTTTCTGAGCAGGGATAGTTGTTATTAATTCACCCATCACCGACTCCTCTTCCATACTTGCTTATTTTAATGCAGGGTTGTGGAAGGTCAAAGCCGATCCTAGCAGATTAAAGCACACGGCAGAAAAGAACCCTCCATATGCAGCGCGTGTGTTTTTGTGACCAGTGTGCTGCCTGTCTCCAAGGTCTGCTATTATCCTGCCCAGTGCCATCCCATTGATACAAGCAGTGCAGCACAGTGGCTAAGCCTTTGGACTTCAAGCCATGCAGTTTTGGGCTCAAATCCTGAACAAGTCACTACACTTACCTTTGCTCCATTTGGAAAAACAAAAGAAATTGAACCAATTGTATCACTCAAATTTTACTAGTCATTTTAGATAAAGGTGTTAGCCAAAATAATAATAATAATACCCTTGCTTGTCTCAGAGGTCTGCTATTGTCCTGCCCAGTGCCATCCCAATGATGTAGGTGGTGTAGCACAGTGGCTAAGCCTTTGGACTTCAAGCCCTGCAGTTTTGGGTTCAAATCCTGAGCAAGTCATTACACTTGGCTTTGCTCCATTTGGAAAAAGGAAAGAAATCAAACCAATTGTATCTCTCAAATGCAGGGCCGGATTTTCCTATAGGCTAACTAGGCTTCAGCCTAGGGCCTCAAGATCAAGAGGGGCCTACATTCAAATTGTTAGCAAAATTAAAATTACACTATTCTAGAAACAGTGAACACTAAAACACTGAACCGAAAATAAGGAGAAATTCTACGCATATGACTAATAAACAAACATAAAAATGTATTGGTTAAGATCAACGCGTATTACGTATTTTATTATCTCTCATGTAATTTACAAACTTAAAAATGGAAGGTGAAAGGGCCTCATAAGTGGAATAGCCTAGGGCCTCTTTTCATATAAATCCGACCCTGCTCAAATGTTATACATCATTTTGCATAAAGGCGTCAGCCAAAATAATAATAATAATACCCTTGCCTCTGGCAATCTCTTATTGGTTAGCCACCCCTCATATCACACATTGTTTTATCATGTGGTAACCCTGTTCTCCCTTTTATACTTCTTATAATGCAGATCTTAACAAAAGGTCTGAAATCCCATACACTTACCACACTGGCGGGTACTGTCGTTCGGCACTTTGCCCTTCCATTTTACATCTGTAACCCCAGGCAACTTGATAGAGCAAAAGAATGGGCAGGAGAAAAAAAACCTACCCTTTTAACTATGTATTATAGATAATAAGTTTAATTATAGCTAGTGCCATATAAAGCAAATAGTGCGTGGCTTTGCGAACCAAACCGTACAACCTGATAACGCAGATGTTTCAGGTGACAGATAAACCTGTGGTTACTCTCGATTCTTTCTGGTCAGCTCATCTCTGGTCAGCTCTAATCAGATCCTCATTTTGGTTTGCTGTATGGTGGTTATCATCATCATCTGGTCTTCTCTCTTCATGCCTTTCCATGCTTCCCACTTAACGTTGCTCTGCAGCTCTTGACACACACACATGCACATATGCACACCTCCTGGACACTTCCTGGGCCATTCACCAGCTCAGGCCCAACCCGCTCAAGTTCAGTTTTAATTCTTGTCATTGTTTTCTCCCATTTCAAAGAAATGTACAACGGCAGTTTCGGACATACAAGAAACTCATAAACTGGCCCAGGTACTCTTCTTAGCAATGAAACTCTGGTCAATTCTCTCCTTAACAAATGGCAAGAGGTCTTGTGTGATCTTTGAAGTTATAAATGTATAAGGACTGGCCCAAAAAGCTTCCTTGCATTATTTAAAGGCATTAATGAAAAAACGTTATTCTAGATATTATCCTCTAGTACACGTGTAGTGTTCTGACTGGGAATCAAAGCCAGCTGTTTGAAGTTGTAAGGCAACAAACACTGGCCACTGTGGTGACCCTCACTGAGTCATACATAAATGCATACACTTCTTAGACTCACTTAATCCAGTTCACTGAACCACCGCCTTTCAAGACAGCAATGGACATGAAGCAGAAACCTACTGGGCTTGAGGGGGCCACAGCCCATTGGAGATGCCAACTGGCAGTTTTACTGAAATATGGGTATATGCCGCTTAATGGCCACAATAAGTTCTGTAAAATAAGACATGCGCAGAGTAGAGATGCTGGGTATATTGGGAGAAGGATGCTAAGGATAGAGCTGCTAGGGAAGAGGAATAGAGGAAAGCCTAAGAGAAGGTTTATGGATGTGGTGAGAGAGGACATGCAGGTGATGGGTGTAACAGAGCAAGATGGAGAGGACAGAAAGATATGGAAGAAGATGATCTTCTGTGGCAACCCCTAACGGGAGCAGCCGAAGAAGACTTAGAAAAGCTACATGGAGTACAGTACTGTATCTGTTTCTTCTAAATGCAGAGATATAATGCTACAACACTCCAAGGATGCACAATATGCAAGATTGGGTGCTGCTGACTACGAGTCGAAGCATACACTGTTATACCGTAAATGTTTTATTTGTAATAAGGGAACATTCATATTAACATAATGACAGAAAGTACGGTACAGTACTGGCAGAGCAATCACTTTGTATGCAAGAGGCATGAGATACACATATTGTATTCACTATGTCTGATTCCAGTTTTATCTTTTAGCCAAGAGTAAGCCTTTTCTGTCTCCTAGGGATCTTGCGAGAGTTACTGCTCTCTCAGCTTGATTACTGCTGCTTGTTGTCTTCTGGGGTCAGTAAATCACTGATGCTTAGGATGCATTTGGTTCAAAATTCTGCTGCTCGTGTTTTGTTTGGGGCAAGAAAGATTTCCTCTATATTCCCGATTTTGGCCTCACTGCACTGGTTGCCAGTTAGCTTTAGAACTGATTTTAAAACATTGCTACTGGTTTTTAAATTTTTACATTAGCATGCTCCCTCCTATTTATCTGAATTGTGAGTTTTACATCACCATCCAGTGAACTTAGGTCTGGAGGGGCAGTTGTTTCTAGTGGTCCCCTGTACTCAGGGCCGGATTTTCCTATAGGCTAACTAGGCTTCAGCCTAGGGCCTCAAGATCAAGAGGGGCCTACATTCAAATTGTTAGCAAAATTAAAATTACACTATTCTAAAAACAGTGAACACTAAAACACTGAACCGAAAATAAGGAGAAATTCTACGCATATGACTAATAAACAAACATAAAAATGTATTGGTTAAGATCAACGCGTTCGGCTCATTGGGTCTGTTCGTTTGTATATACTAGATTGCACCAAAATATATCAATGTATTGAATATATTTAATTTAATTTGATAGAAAATATGATAATTTTTATTGCATATTTTATTTTCGTAGTCAAAGATTTTCATTATTTGAATTTTGTTTCTTTGTAAATGTTGTGTGTTATTTTTGATTAGTTATTGTTACAAGTACTATATATGGTGCTGAGAATAAATGTCCAAATAAGTGTTCTCGACTTTTTTTTATTTATTATCCGTGCCACATTTTTTATAAAGGTTAGTACCAATCACAACATGTTTCATTTAACATATTGATATATATCACAGTAATGATGTATTTTATTATCTCTCATGTAATTTACAAGCTTAAAAATGGAAGGTGAAAGGGCCTCATAAGTGGAATAGCCTAGGGCCTCTTTTCATATAAATCCGGCCCTGCTTGTACTAAGTGTTAAACTATGGGTGACGGAGCTTTTGCAGCTGCTGCATGATGTTAGTGGAATGCTTTACCGTACTACATTAAGGATGCCCCTTCAATTGATCTGTTATTTTTATTCTTTATCTTTTCATGATCTTCAGTGTTACTGGTAGTTCTGCTTTCTTACGCAGTAGTTTGTTTCACTTGGTTATATTGTGTTTTATGTATTTTATGTTTTATGTAAAGCACTTTGGCTATAGGGTGGCGCAGTGATACCACTGCGGGTTCGCTTCCTTGGTCCTCCCTGCATGGAGTTTGCACATTCTTTCCATGTCTGCATGGGTTTCCATCGGGTGCTCCAGTTTCCATAAGTTTCCTCCCACAGTCCAAAGACATGCAGGTTAGGTGCATTGGCGATCTTAAATTGTCCCTAGTTTGTGTGTGTGTGCCCTGTGGTGGGCTGGCGCCCTGCATGGGGATTTGTTCCTGCCTTGCGCACTGTGCTTGCTGGGATTGGCTCTAGTAGACCCCCGTGACCCTGTATTAGGACAATGACTGACTGACTTTGGCTATAGCATTACTAATGTATTAAATGTGCTCTATAAATAAATTGACATTGACTTTATTTATATCTGCTAGGTCCCGTTCTCTGATCTAAAGTTTATTATAGCCTTACTGGAGCACAGATGTATATGCTGTTGGGCGTTGCTCGAACGGACGTTATGCAGTGCATAGCTTTAGTACTATTTTGAGTGCAAGATATCCATCTCACAATCAACAACTCTTGCAAGTCCAAATTAATGTGAATGTATGACAAAACTGGCGCAGTGGTAGTTTAAAAATTGATGCGTGTAAAGAAACAATTCTTGCTTGCAGCTCGTCAACACACTCTAAGAACATGATAAAATATAATGTATTAAAGTACACAACTTTGTTTCAATCAAGAGAAAGTGCAAATATAGAAATGATTTGCACTGATGTCAGGAGCATTTTATTGGACTCTCCGTTTAAAGGACTGCTGAGGAGCTGTTAGTTTGCAGTACTATTGTACTTCTCATGCTGTTTTACTGTGTATGACTTGGCCATCGTTACTGTTACATTTACTTATTGCTATCCTGACAGGAGAAGCCACCTAATGGGTAACACTAATCACTAAAATCCATTTCCATCTTTGGACATTTGATGGGAAGTTAATAAATGTGTATCATTACACAACCCATACAGCTCTCAATTTAAATTTTTTTATTTTCTGTTTGTGAATGCTTCTACAACACATTGCGCCCCAAACATTTCTAATTCTGCATTCTGTGATAGGCGATTTCATCAAGGAGTTTATCCTAAGAACACCAGGACTGATAGGCCCCTTCCAGAGGCCTTAGCTGGCAGCACAAGTGTGTGCACACAGTGTCTTTGTTACGGCAATTTCACTTACACACACCCGTCACCTTTGGAAGGACTTACATTCACGCTGACTTCCAGGACTATTAAATCTCAATCGTTTCCTTGCATGATTTTTATGTGAATGATCAAGAGAAGCAATTCCTTAATCAAGGAAGTGCAAAGATTCCATTGTGTGACTTCCTGAGAATTATTCTCTTCAGTCCAATGTAATTTATTTATTTATTTTTAATTTGCATAGTTGTATAGCATAATTTTTGTAGACTCAAAGCTGGGTCACGGTTACCATTAGTGTACTTGCAGCAGTGTTGTGAGTTATTTTACCCTGTGTATTCAGAAGCATTTGCATGTTCCCCTGGAAATATAACATCCATCTATCAATTTTCGTAAGCTGCTTATCCAGGGCAGGGTTGCGGGACAGCTGGAGTTTCAACCAGCAGTCAAGGCAGGAGTAACACTTGGATAAGGCGGGCAGTCTATCGCATGGTGAAAACACACACACACAGTGGTCAATTTAGCATAGCCAATCCACCTACCCTTCATGTTTTTAGGCTGTGGGAGGAAACTCATGTGGTCACAATGAAAACATGCAAACTCCACGCTGGGGCAGCTGTGATGCAAAGTCTCCGCTCCCTATATTGAGACAGTAGTTCTACCAGTGCATTACCATTCCACCCAAACTGTAACATATAATAACAAATTCAAATTTGCTTAATCCAATTCTGCAGTTCAGGCTTGCAAGGGGTCAACATCATCCTGGCATATTGGGTGCAAGAGGGGTCGCAAACCAGGGAAGGGCACCAGTCCATCTCCAATTCGCCTAACATGGTTGTCTTTGTAGGATGGTGTAAGAGAAAAACTGGTGTGCCCAGAGGAAACATAAGAAACTCCAAACAGATACAGGAAGAACATGCGAATGCCACAAAAACAAAGTCCACATCCTGGACATTAGATCCACGAGGCAGATATTCTAACAGTTTTCCCCCAACTCTGGTAGCAGTTTATTTCACAGAAACCTTTCATCTTTTGGTAGAAGAGGAGCATTAAGGAAATTCAATAATGCTTTATTTACCATATATATTCACAGATAAGTTCTCCCACAGATCAGTCAGGACTTGATTTTACCGTATAATTTCTGGTATTTTATAATGTTGGTCGTATAAGTTGAATGCGAAAAACTCACGCTATTGGTCCAAGAGATTACGATGTGCTAACGGCCACTTTAGAGAGTAACCACGGAGCACATGGCCTTTTATTTCTATGTATTGTGCCTATGTGACCACACGGTAATACCCAAGCTATTCCGAAATGACGTTTGCAGTGATTTGTGTTTTTTGTATCTCACACCCTCATACACCTTTATCGTCCCTTATCTATGATTGAGCGTTCGATCAGAAGAATATATGAAGCTGGTTTTAAATTAAACGTCGAAGTAGCAAAAGAAATTGGTAACTGCACTGCTGCAACAAAATTCGATGCGTCTGAGAAACTGGTGCGAGATTGGAGGAGGCAAGAAGATGTTAAAAAAAAATAAAAATTAAGTGTCGCATTTATGAACGGGCGTTTAAGTCAGGGTCTGATTTTATGACCGATTTCTCGGGTTTCAAGACCTGACTTATACGCGAGTATATACGGTTGTGTCTTTCTATATGAGCAGTGCGTAGTGACCAAAAGAATGAGAAGAAGTTCCTGTTCCTGTGTGACAGGATGAGGAAATCAGTGATACAGCAGCACCATGGAGTGAAACCAGGGCTTCAGATTTGTGTGAAGTCAGTTGATGTGGGTTTGGACGTGTGCTGAGGATGCCTCCTGAATGCCTGGCCCACTAGGAAAAGACTCTTGGGCATACTAGACAGATGAAATCTCCCTGCTGGCCTGGAAGAACCTGGGAATTGACCCAGATGAACTGGAGACCAGATTACAGATTAGTGTGGTGTGTTCAGCTTGATGTGTTACCACTGCAGACCCCAGGAGGGCAAGCAGATGAAAAATGACGTGAAGCCTTTCTGTGTTGAATACCATCCTGAGGTGCTTTACAGGCAGATGCAGTGTTTAGTTTATCTGTGGGCTGCTGGCAGATTAAGTAACCTGCTCCGGGTTACACAGTGAGTTAGTGATGGGGACTGGACTGAGAATCCATCATTTACACTTCATTACTGTAACCACCTGGCCACACAGCTACATCCAGATTAAATCATTTGTGTCGGGGAAAACTAAAGTGCATCTGTCTGTAAAAGATTTGGATCAGACACCAGATGAAGCAATTTTAACTTTGACAGACAGGGTGGACCAATAAGAGCCACCATGATTGAAAAGTTTGAGTAATGGAAGGTGAATTTAATAACGTGTCTTGCTTTGGACATACATACATACATACATCCATCCATCCATTATCCAACCCTCTATATCCTAACTACATACATACATACATACATACATACATACATACATACATACATACATAAAGAAAGAAAGAAAGAAAGAAAGAAAGAAAGAAAGAAAGAAAGAAAGAAAGAAAGAAAGAAAGAAAGAAAGAAAGAAAGAAAGAAAGAAAGAAAGAAAGAAAGAAAGAAAGAAAGAAAGAAAGAAAGAAAGAAAATGTACTGTGAAACATAAAAGTCTTCTGTATATATAAAATGCTAAGGATTGTCTGTCTGTCATGCAGAAACTTGCTAACCACTCGGCCTTGAACCTTAATCTTGCTCTCAGTTGAGAGCCTATGACGTGATACATGTAGTGCAACCCATGAATTTAAGGTGCGGACTACCTTGGCAAGTGGTGGTGCAGCTATGTAACAAGGCTGACAAGAAATGAAAGGATGTACAGGCGTACAGCGCGTCTGTGAGGAAGTGCATCGGATGGCTGTGAAAGACATTGCAGCAACCTGGGCAGAGTGCCCTGGGGTGCTGTGTTTTGTGAGAGGCACATGAACCCCCTTTCCTCAAGGAACACAATGATAAATGAGCATAAACAATTAAATGGGTCATGAAATAATATATATTTATTAGTTTATTTCAGTGACATCACACGGAATGTGAAATATGGCTTGACTTGAAAAATCCTTTTAAGCCAGCAAAGGTGAGAAGGCGGGCTCAAGCAAGTATTGTGTTTTGATTGGTGAATCTTTGGGCATAGGTGACGCTCACAGTCACAACTTTGCACATGCCGATTCCTGTGCCAAGGAAAGCACATGCTCAGAGTTGTGACTGTGCATGGAAAAAATGTTGCCCAGAATTACTGCATGAAGCAACTACTTCAATTCAAGAAACTCTGAATTCACCATCCTCTCGGGAGTCTGCATGTGAAGTGTTTGGCATAAATGTAGCACTTGCTGGTTGAAGATTTATATGCTGAAGATTTCTATGCACTCTACTGGAGATTCACCAATCAAAACACAACACTCACTACAGTACAGCGCTCCTTCTGAACTGTGTTAGGTGAAAACGACAGTTTTCATTTCATGCTGTATTTCATCTTGTGTGCAAACTCACAGAAATCAATCAATCAATCAATAAAGAAATAAAAGCTTTTCATGACGCATTTAATTATTTACTGTATGAGCACTGTGGATACCAAGGGGTGCTCCAGCTCCCCAAACACCTAACACAAGCATGCTCAGGATAAAAGTTAGAAGCCAAACAGTCTTTTATTGTGGGAAACTCTTCTTCAGCAAGAGCTTCCCACCAAAGCCACAAGTACATGCAATAAAACACTAGTATTGCACAATAATCACATATTGTCTCCCTTTCTGTCTCTTTCTGTCTCTTCCACACCTCTTCGCAAGTGTTGTCCACCTTCCTCCCAACTCTTGCTGTCCATGTGAGGCAGGCAGCTCCTTTTATCTTCCACCCGCTAGTACTTCCTGCCCTCAGTACACGTGGTCAGGAAGTACTACTGGGTGAGATGGAAGCCTCATGAAGTAGGGCTCCCCTGTCCCTGCAGCAACCCCTGGCAGCATCCATGGCACCCAGCAGGGCTGAGTCCAAGAACTCCAAGTCCCATGATAACCTGTGGAAATCCAGGGCACCTCTGCAACCCAGAGGGGCTGCCATCTAGCGTTCCAGGGGAGCTTATGTCCTGTGCACACTCTCTCCCCCTGTCCTTCCATTACAAAGGCATCCAGGCCAGGTAATGGTCCCAGCTATCCCTCACAGCACATATCATTATTTTTTTATTATTTATTGTCACATTTCACAATTCACTTATTGTTTTGCATATTTGGTTATTTAACTGCTCTATAGTAGTGTTTAACAACCTTTGTGTTGTCACAATCCAGTTTTTCACATGCCATTGTGTTCAGGACCCACTAGGGGGTTTGGGTACCCCTTCATGACTTTATCATGATCATCTGAGCTGGTGGAGTGGGGTGGTCCTCCTTGATAAATTGAACATGTTCGTCAGAGCTAGGAATCAAGCATGATAGTCAGATTGGTAGGGTATTTTGGCCAGGGTCAGCTGCTACCTACCTGCTATGCTGCCATGGCCCACACTGCTCTGTAGTATTCTACTGTTGGTTCACTGTGTGGTGGTCCTGTCTCAGAGTTCTGGATTCAGATCTCTACCTGGTCACTATCTCTATAGCATTTGCATGTCCTTCTTAGGTCAACAGATTGCTCTCTGTGTGGATAGTGCCGTAGTGATGCCATTTTGTCACAGCATAGCACACAGCATCTGTTAACTGTATGGAGTGCGCACAACCTGCCAGTGTTTGTGTGAGTTTCCTCCCACAAGTTAGCTTGAATGGTGGCTCTCAAGTGAGTGTGGGTGTCCTGTCCAGGCCTGGTCTTGTGTTATGATATGCCGTGGTCCATAGACTGAATCAAACCTTTTTATGTCCTTATGAATGAGCAGGGTTGGTGAATAAATACATGTTTTATTTTTGGGATTGTTTATTGTAATGCTAACGTTTTGACCTCATGATAGCCTGCCCAGGTCATAATAGTATTGGCAGTAACACAAATGACATGCCAAGCATGCAACTATTATTGAGGTCCTGTTTTTGCCACACATTATCAGTCGTAGAGATTAATTTATTATCTTCTTAAATAATTTTTGCTGTTTTTTCACTTGCTTCTTTTTCATGACATTTGACAGGGACATTCAAAACCCAATTTGAATAAATTAGGCGGATAACATAGACAATCTTTGCTGAGCTAAATGGCCAGATGTCATCCAAATTGTTTGAATGTTCACTTCCATTTCTTTTTTTAAGTGTGAAAAGTTATCCTGTCGAGTAGCGGTTTCTGTTTCGTACCCATTTATATTAGAATAGCTGCTTGTTACCCGCAACCCATGTGGCATAAAGCAGCTTCAGAAAATGGATGAGAGGATGAAAGAAGAGTGTACATTTGTATGAATAAGATACACAGATACAAGCAGTGCCAGGTTTTTGGAATTCCAGTCATTCACTCACAGAAGTTAGGCTTCACATCAAAGGGATGCAGATGACTGCAGGCTTATTCCACTCTGTACTTGATCCACTTTCTCCTCAAATTAAATGCTCAGTTATGTTACACAGTAGCTACAGCTTTCCTTCATCTTATTTCTTATTGTAAAGATTGTTCTTAATTGCAGACTTTCAAAGCTTTAAGTTTGGCAAAAGGGAACGCACTGTAATAAAGAGGAAGACCTGTGTCAGCATTTGACATGAAGTATCTTTGTATTGTTAATGTGTTTGTTCAGAATACATGATAGGTAGAGTAGGTCAGGTATTGTGTAGATGCCATCTAGTGACATTGTCATAGTCACAGTTCTGTCTTGGACAACACCCTGAAAATAAGAAATATGTCATTCTGTTTTTTGGCAACTGCTAGATGGTCCAGAATGAGTATGGGGGCTTTGTCCTGTCCTACCTGATGCTGCCCCTGTACCACTAATCTGGAATTAGTGGGTTTGGGAATGAATGAATGGATGGATGGATGGATGGATGGATGGATGGATGGATGGATGGATGGATGGATGGATGGATGGATGGATATTTCTTAATTATTTCAGAAATAGATATAACTGCACAATAACAATAAAATAAGAATCTGGAGTTTTAAGGGTGGAGAATAGCAAATCTAAAATTGATGAAGCTTTTTTGTAATGTTTATGGCGGGTCAACATTACTGGTAATTATTGGAGTCAAGCACCAAGGCATTTTCCTTAGTATTAAACAGTGACCAAACAACCATGGCTGCCTTGCCTGGTGCCATATAGTATTAACTCTTTGAGGGCTGAATATTTTTTCCAATAAACTCAGTTTTCTGAAAAGCACACAAAGCAATGGTTTCACACATAAATCAACATAAAATGTCTGTTGCTATGTGCCATGGCTGCTGTTGGCGCATGTTCGGCATCTCTGGTGGCAGTAGTTGCATGGGGGCACCTCGATTGTCAGCAGGAACGCAACGTGGGCAGGATGCCTGGCTGTCTTCACACATGTAAGTGGGTGGCGGTCACAATGTGATGCAATATGGTTTGTACCTCTTGTCATCATAAGTGGTGGTCCTCCGAGGTGAAAGCTGCTGTAGGCGCATCAGCAACATGAAAGTGTTCAGCACCACGATCAGCTGTGGACCTATCAGATGATGCTGGTACCTCACTTTCGTTTTTGATATCCATCTCCATCATCAAACTTGGAGTCGGACAAGTCAGAGTCCTATTCAACGAAATTACGTAAAATGTCCATGGAGCATTTTGCTTTGCATATCTGCTTTGGTCTCTCGCAAGATGTCGGTGCCAATTTAGAGGTTGTATACATTTCGCTACTCATGCACACGTAGGGAATCCAGGTTAAATCAACAAAGCTATGTAACTTTCCTTCTAGCAAAGAGAGTCAAACTAAAACGTAACGGTGAGTTTTGTTGCAGTTTACAGCTGATTACCGTCCTATACCCCTGAATTTTGACAAAAGTCGACATCAGCCCTGAAAGAGTTAATTACTAGTGTGAATGAAAAAAGAGGCAGAACAAAGGAGAGCTGGGGGTCCCAAGTGGTTAAAAACATGTTTTAATGGTAAATTTGAAGTAAGAGAGGAACGTTTAAGCCTCAGGCCTAAACAGGGGCAGTCATCAACATAAGATTCTCCACAGGATCCATACATGATGTCAAAGATGGTGGACTGAAAGTCCCTTGGCCAGTAGGTGGACAAAGCAGGCAGATGAGTAGAGTTTACCCTGGGTTATGGATCTTCTACTTTGTGACTGCACATTAGAGATTTCACTGCCCAGTCTGCCTTCCCTGCCTGATGTGTATTGCTCATGCACACTCTTTCAATGCAGACTTACGCTAAATTATATTTTTTGACACTGTCCAATCTGAACTTTATTGTTATTTTATGACATTGCGTATTTTGTCCTACCTTGGTATTTAATTGAGGATGAGTTTGTCTTTATCCACATAAATAAAATCGTAACACCCTATATGTGTCTTTTGAAATTTACAGCTTTGTTAGATGTTATTTATTTGTTTTGCCCACTAAGGACCTCACTTCAACCCTCTGATCGCATCTTGTCTGCTTGTTTGTGTGTTTGTTTGCCAGTCACTTAAAAACTGCTTAACTGATTATATACAATTTTGCATGTAGGTTGCCATTGCTCCAACTTAAAATGTATGATATATAGAAATTCAAAAATTTAATCAGGCAGGCGGTTTGTACCAAAAACTGTGCTTTACTCCAAAACAGATGTGTTGATGCATATTACATGACATTTTAAAGCATTTCATTGGGAAAGGTGTTTGCAATTGGCTGGGGCAAATAATTCATCACTCCATAAATGAGTCAAAGTTTATAAAATTTTACATGCATGTTACTGTTAATACAACTGAAAAATTAGACTTCAATGCCTTTTAGAAGTTCCAGCAAGAAACAGGGTTGTGATAAGGGTGGAGAAAAACCAAAACCACATTATCACAACAAATCTTTTTAGCCAATGATAATGAAATAGGCAATCAGGTTAGGCCATATTTACAGTGAAGGCTATTCCATATTAATAATTCAATCAAAATGTCAGAGGGTTGGTGTTATGGGGAACCAACACAAAAATCGCACATTACTCAAAAATGCCTACGTCAGAGATAGATTTTGTCAAAGGTAGTTGAAGGATGAAGGTAGATGAGGAAGGATGGCATTGTGGTAGGCCCAGATTGCCTTAGCAATCTGTTTCAACAACAGTCAGTAAAGCAATTTTGGTAGAATGGCCCCTTCTGTTCTGTAGGAGGTAAGAAGAGACTTCGTTAGAGACTAAACATGGAAGTGTTTTGGATAAGAATGAGAGAAGAAAGACTGCTCTGTAATTGCCTACTTGAGATGGACCTAATGTAGGCTTTTTAAGAAGTGAATATCTAATGTAAAAAAAAGAATAAATAAAGATAAGACTAAAACAAAAGTAAGTCTACAGTCTTAATTAATCATCAAAGCAAATATAAAGGAGAAACTAAGGTGAAAATACAACTAAGCAGCATCCTTTAATAACTAAATATATAGGTATATGAGACTCGGGTCTTTTGATGATGTTCAGCAAGCTGATGGAAATGTTCTACCAGTCCATAGTAGCCAGTGTGGTTTTCTATACTCTGGTCTCCTGAGGCAACCTGAGAACAAAAGAAGCACAATGCCTGAACATACTTATGAAAAAAGTATGCTCCATCACAGGGTGAACACTGGACACAATGGAAGCTGTGGTGGAAAAGAGGATGGGGGCAAAATTGGATGCCATTATGAAAAATCCCTTCCAGGAGGCGCTGTCTTGTAGCACTATTAGCCACAGGCTCATTCTACCACGATGTGCTAAGAAGCACCTCTGGGGGTCTTTTCTGCCCACTGCTATCAACCAATTCAGTACTTCCTCTCAATGTACTTATTAAGTTTATTTATTTATTTATTTATTTATTTATTTATTTATTTATTTATTTATTCGTCAAGTGATTGATTGGTTGGCTGTATTTTCTGTCCTGTGAGTTTGTATCCTTGTTTTATATGTGTCTGCTGCTGTATGCATGGGATTAATAAAGTGTATATAATCTAATGTAATCTAACCAAATGGTTCACTTGTCTGATAAACTATGCATACCCAATAGGCAAAATTTACACATTTTTGCAATGCCAGCATGGTAAACTTTTAGAAAATGATCTGAAAAGTTTTCAAGTTTTCATATGGTGCATTATTTATAACAAACTAGACAAAGAGCACATTTTGACAACGTAAGATGAAACGGGCACGAGTGGAATAGTAATAAGTTTAAGCACCACAAACCTGATATAGGTGTATTGAATGAATGCGTAATTAGGCCTGGAGCTGTAGTCGAAATCGCCTTTCAGGCCTCTAGAGCTTTAATCGAAGTCACCTTTCTCTTTGAATTTTTGCGGCCATAAATCCGCTGCCTGCCGCGATGTTGGTCGAAGTCGCCTTTCTCTTTGAATTTTCGTGGCCGTAAATCCGCCGCCTGCCGCGATGCCGGTCTCGTAAGGTTTTTCGGGCAGCTGTGCAGAAGGCGACTGTGCATTCGGCTTCGGACGTGCGCAGAAGGCGACTGTGCATTTGGCTTCGGACAGACGTGAGTGAGTGAGTGAGTGAGTGAGTGAGTGAGTGAGTGAGTGAGTGAGTGAGTGAGTGAGTGAGTGAGTGAGTGAGTGAGTGAGTGAGTGAGTGAGTGAGTGAGTGAGTGAGTGAGTGAGTAGGCTGGCGAATTATATATAAGATTCACATCATATCGAGTTATTCTTCTCACAGGTTAGTCACGCTCAGATTTGTGATGAGTGGTCCATGGCGTTGTGCAGGTTTATAAATAAATAATCATGTCCCGAGAGTGTGCAGGTTCAGAATGGGTGAAGGTGTATGCATGATGCTGCTGCTCGTGGGTTGATTGCGGTGATTGGCTGATCGCGCGCACACATGCAGATGTGAGTGGATCAGTCAGGTGCCTCATTCACACCTCAGAGTGGGCAGAGGGGCTCATTTGCAGATTTTAGAATTCTTTGAAATATGAGTCCCTTGAAGTAGGATGGTTGCATGGTTATGACCACCGATTTCACATCTCATCCACTTGTGTCTCCACTCTCACTTAATGTTGTGAAGCTGTGTTAAGTGTCTATGTGTGTAAAGAACTGTATATATTGAAAGCAATGACAGACTCTTCCTGGGAAATGGTTCCTAAATCAACTGCCTACTGAGGGAGTGAGAAAGGTGCTTCTGCTTGCTACTTGGCACCCGTAACTAGCTTTCTTCCTCTTTAATTGAAGCTTCACAGACCAGGTTTGTTTGCCCATTTCCAGTTTCCTAGCATACATCTGTGCTGTGAATCTCCTACAATGTAGCAGTCTTTAAATCTTTTCTTGTTGAATGATTGTCTTAAATGACGACAAGTCCCGCTGCTGCTGCATGTTACTGTAAATGTTGTAAAATATTAATAAGTACTTTCTAAAACCAATTAACGTGATGAATCTCCCCTTCACATGGCTTGTTTTACATGGCAGAAGGATGCCGTACCTGCCGTCATGTCAGTAGCAAAACCAAGGATTGGCACGGAGATGGTAGCCTGCGTGCTTTGCTCTCTGGTGAGCTGATTTCATTGTTTAACCCGAGACTTTCTCTTAATTGTGGAAGCCTGTGGCCTCTTTCATTGCCTGCTTCAATTTATTCCTGGGAGCTGCTGCATCTCTGCATGCAAAACCTTGACTTTGCATCAGTCTTTCATTTTATTTATCGAAGTTGATGTTCTGAAGTTTTATTAACAAATTCCCTCTGTTTGCAGTAGTGCGGAGCTCACGGCATCAGTACAGTAGTTAAGATGAGTTCACTTAACAGTGCATCTTCTTTCTTTATTATAATAATAATGCATGGTCTTGATAAATAATTAACGATAATGTTGTTCTTCAAAGCCAATCTCGATTAGCACTTTAGAAAATAATGGGTTGAGGGGGTGGTATTTGGTCATCCATCCATTATCTAATTCACTTTTTCCAGTTCAGGGTCAAGGGGGCTGGAGCCTATCATGCCAAGACCTGAACCAACTCTGGAAGACGCATCAGTCCATCACAGGGCACATGCACTCACACCTCCGCCCAACGTCCTTTAATAAATGCCAGGTGATGTCATTTATATGTTTTGTGCACATGACAGGAAAAAGGGGGAAAAAAACCACAATGTAAAGGTAACATGCAACCACCTCACAGATAGTGGCCAGGCTGGTATTTGAAACCAGATCTCTGGCGCTGTCAAACATTCGCAGGAACCACTTCAGTACCATGATGCCCTGGCTCATTCATAATTTTCCAGTTTAAACTATTCTGACTATTCCAAATCACCTTATCACACTGCAATTAGCTGAAGTTTGGTGGGAGGGCTAAGAGGTCATAATTTTTTCCACAGCTTCAGTTGACTAGATGCCATAGTTTCCAATTTTATTAAACAAGGGTCACTGTTTTGTCATGAAAGGGTCTGATGATGACCTTATCCTCAGCTTAGGGCCACAATCTCTCACCAGCCTGTTGTGGAGACGCAACTCCAGCCTGCAGTGGCAGCCATCAGAATGAACTAGTGTTGACTTTGTCTATGGTTGAAATACTTCCTTCCTTCTTCTATTACCAGACCGCAGTCAGTTTGTTTGAAAGCGTTTCAAGTAAACAGAGAAACGAGATCAAACTTCAAACTTTTCTTCACTGAATGTTGAATAACATTTCATAAAGTATAGTTCGTATTGTGTCAAAGGCAAAAGCAAAGCAAAAGGATGTGACAACTCACAACAGTACAACCTGGATGGATAGCAGCTCTTCTTGTTAGATATTTCCGCACCTAGTAGGCTCTTTCAGTCTTGCGTTGTGCTTCTCAGCTGATATGTGTTTGATCTGGTGAGGTCTCTGGATGGAATTGATATATTTGACAGAAAGAACTAGGGTCTCTGGGGAGCCATTGCAGGTCTTGTGCTTCCTTAATTTCCTCCTTGGATCAATGGGGTATCCTATCCTAGTTTAAGGGTAAACTACCTTGTAATGTGCAGGCCTCGTGTCCCTGAATCAATCCTGACTAGGCGCAACTTATTTTCTTGAACCTTCTACAGGAACTGACTGCACAGTAAGGCAGAACTGGCATTTGATCTGACCAGCATATTGTATGAAGAATTTAACACTTGGTTATATTGCCACCTGTTATCATAACTGGATGCTCTTCTCTGCTCTCTCGTTTTTCTAAGCTCTCTCATTCCCTTTTCCCTGTTGGCCACATTATCTGTACAGATTTGCCATCTTGAGCTCATCTCACCCCAGATTACGGTCTTGAAATAATATTTAATTTAGCCAATGAGTAACCCATTCCAGATGAAGACAGAAGACTGCCTGTGGATGGCATAATATGATAGGATGGGGTCTGGGAAATATGAAATTATGTAATTGACAATTGAATGATAGGTGGCATGGTCTCAGAGTGTTTAGTGCTGTTGTGTCATGGTTTGAGAGTCCTGGTTTTGAATCCTGCTTATTACCATGCCTATACAAACTATTCACCCCTTCAAAGTTTTTATATTATTATATAACACTAGGGGTTAGCCCCCTGGTCGCTTCAATCGCCAACCCCCCCGGCCTGCGCTATGCACCAGCCACTTCGCGTCTCTGCCGCTCACGTTGTGAAGAGGGTGGCTGAACACACCCGAAGGAGATGCGGTCGGCTCCTTCCGAAACCCCCTCTTAAACGGTGATACAATGGGATACAAATACAGTTTTTTTTACCTCCTCTTTGCTCGATCAACTGCTGGCTTGCTGCAGCTGCCATGTCGTGTGATCTGCATCTCGTGCAGCGCTTTGAATATTTAAAAGCCTGTACAGCAGCTGTCCTACTCTTTGTCTTTTATTTCTGGCCCCGGGCGTGGTTAAATCTCTTGGCACAAAGTCTCATCTCGCGGGACATGAGTTCTTGATATTTTTTACTGTATAATTTAAAAATAGAATGAGCATCTTAAAATCTAACAACATCACATTAAAGTTCGATACATTCTGAAAAGAATGATGCCAAACATATATATGTAGGATTTAAAATAAGCCCAATTTAAATCGTGACAAAAAACATGACATAAAAATGTCACATAAAATCATTGCACAAAATTGTTGCACTTTTAGGATTAGGATTTTATATGTAGAGAGTAGATTTAATCACAGTGGATGTAATTTGGCTTTTTTAACACTGATCAATGGAAAACAACTCTTTAATGTCAAAGTGAACACAGACCTCTGCAAAGTGTTCTCATTTAATTACAAAATAAACGACAAAATAAGTGATTGCATAAGTATTCAAATCATCACTGGTGCAGCCATTTGGTTTTATAAGTCACATAATTATTTCAATGAAGATCACTTGTCTGGGGTTTCAGTTGATTGTAATATAAACTCACCTTATCTGGAAGGTCCAACTTGTAATGTGTTAAGGCATTTTTACACTCCTAGTCTGTTTGCTTTGTTCTGAATCATGAGAATTTCCTGTAGGCCTAAGTTCGGTTGCATTTCACACTGCAAAGTTTCAAGCGAATTAAACATACTGATAAACACCCCATTGGAGTGTCATGGACTTGTTTCATTGAGAAGGAACATTTTTTTCCTGGGCAAAAATATCAAGGTGGTCGAAAACAGCTGTGTTTGCACACCGACATGCTTTTCATATTTATATAAATATAAACAAAGTTGTGTGAGAAAAACACCTACCATCAAACAACTGGAAAACAATTACAAATTATGCACTACTTTCCTGAGGGCACACATTGAGGTGCTTTAGTTTGTAACAGTAGACCTGCCTATGTGAGCTTCATTCAACTCTATGATGTTAGGTGTTTACTCCTCAGTAGCCACAGTGTGATCCTAACCTCAATCGTGAATCACATGTCTGCTGTTGTTAACTCTTATAACTATTTGTTAATTGTGTTCATTTTGGAGTGTTTGATTAATATTCATTACGTATGTCATAGTTACTGTGCCTCAGTATCCACCTTGTGTCCGAAAAACAATCGCATTTAAAGGTCGTCTCACCTTCACATATCACTTTCGTGATGTAAGATTAGGAAGTTTGAGAGTTAGTTACACAGGGCACTGCTGTTCGTTTTTTGTTATCCTTGCATGTGTTTTGACTGACCCAATCACAAGTGAATTTAAACATATTTTTTTTATTTGTGCGAGAAGAGCATGTATCAGATTCTTGGCTTGCTCTGATTGACAATTGTGTGAGTTGTTTTATGTGAATTGAGGCACATTTGTACCTTTATCCGTATTTATTTTTACCTTCTAATTATTTTTAATGTTCCATGTTAACCTTCGACTCTGCTGAGAATGAAATTCGACTATTAACAACAGCAGACATTTAACATGATTACCACAGCATGTACAATTTCACCCATAATGCACTGTATTTCTTGTTGTTAGGACGTTCCTCTGTCGGATCACACAAACCGCTTGAGGCTACACTTGTTATTGCACTGAGACAATTATTTCTGAAGGTTCTTTTGGTCCTCGCCTAAGTTGCAATCGGCGTTTTCACATCAATCTAAACGAACCAGACTTTCGGGAAAATCACAGCTAGGTGTGAAAATTCATTTAGTATGGTGACGTAACCTTCACAATGAAGAAAAAAGAACACTCCAAGCAACTCCCTGAAAAGGTAATTGAAAAGCACAAGGCAGGGAATGGAGACAAGAAAATATCTAAGTATAAATATCCAGCTAAATCAATCATTAAGAAATGGAGAGGACAACACAGCTGCAAATCTGCATAGAGTAGGCCATCCAAAAATCCAAGTGATTGTGCAAGATGAAGACAAGTGAGGGAGGCCATCAGGAGAGACTGTGCAGACAACAGGTGCTTCACCAGTGGCATATTTATTGGGAAAGTGTCAAAGAGAAAGCCATTGTTAAAATAAATGCACATGACTTCTTTCCAGAAGGTACACAGAAGACACTGAGGTCAGCTGAAATAAGGTACTATGGTCTGACGAGACCGAAATTTCAGTTTTTTAGCCATTTGAACATTGAACATTATCAAAAACATACCATCCCCACCGTGAAGTATGGTGGTGGCAGCATCATACTGTGGGGATGCTTCTCTGCAGGAGACCCTAAAAAGCTTGTAAGGGTAGAGAGTGTAAACAATGCAGAAAATTATAAGAACATTCTGAAGGAAAATCTGGTGCAGTTGGCAAGAAACCTAGAAGAAGATTTACTTTACAATAAAACAACAATCCAAGCATAAATGTGAATGTCCTGGAGGTGTCGAGTCAGAGTCCAGATCTCAATCCGACTGAGAATTTGTGGGTGGGCTTTAAAAAGGCAGTTCACTCACAGTCTCCATGAATAGGGATGTGCAAAGCTGGTAAAGAATCGTGCACAAAAACTCAAGGCTGTCATGGCTACCAAAGGTGCATCTAACTAAATACTAACATGAATAAGGTTAAGTAGTTTGTGTTTTACATTGGCAAACGTAATTTATTTTTTTATGACAATAAAATGTGAAAACTTCCAAGGGATAAATACTTTTTACTTTCTCGTATACAAAGTATAGGGAAAATATTGGAATCGTTGAAAAAATTTGATTTCGAGATTTTGATGAATCTCTACGTTTTAGACCTCCCTGGGTCTGAAAATACCATTTTTGGAATTATGTCTGTGTATCTGTCTGTGTCTGTCTGTATGTAAACACGATAACTTGAGTACGCTTTCACTTAAATACAAGTATTTGGTACAAAACACAGATTTCTATCAACCTTTGAGCTATTTCTGTTAACCGGAAGTGGTACTTTTTAATACATGCAGCTGCAGAGTCCGATTTATTCAACCTTACTTTTATAATAATTGTTCAATATATTATTAACTTGATTTGATTTGTTGCTGATGGTTCTTTAATGCACATAATATAAAAATATAATCATTGTCTTGCAGTTTACTCCTCAGATATCCATCCCCATATCTGAGTATACGAGAAAGTCTACGGGAGACCACTCTCGATTTTTATAAACAGAGTTTTTCCACACACAAAAGAGAAACGTGTTTAGTCAGGGATATTAAATGGGGTCCTACAGTCAATGGGCACCCCATCCAGGTTTGGCTTCCACCTTGCATTCAGGAGAGTTTCAGGCCCATGAGATCCTGAACCAGATTAAGAACGTTTGAGAAAGTCGTGTGTTTTTAACAGTTGTATAATGCTTAATAATGAGTTATATGGATTAGTGTTTTTTTTTTTTTAAAGCAAACCGGTGCTGCTGCCATTCAATTTCTTTAAAGAAAAGTTCCTTTGCAAATCCTGATAATGAGTCCCACTGATTCCAGACACATACACACACTCATACACAACACACTCCTGGAATAACAGGAGTGCAGAAATTGGGAGCCATGGCTTTTTGTAATACCCAAACAGTCTAGAATGAGGCACTTCAAAAATAAAATGAGACTCTGCCTGAAAAAATGGGAGTCATTTGAAAGAGCAATGCACAAAAGAAGCTGAGAATAAAGCCAGGAAAATAAGGGCTACTGTGAAAAAAAAAGTGTCCTTCATTAATTGTAAAGAGCCTCTCTGGGTCTGTTGGCGCTTTCGATTCTTTCTCTCTCATTATTATTCTTGCTGAGCAAAACGACACGCGGCCGTGTTTGTTAATGAAGGGACAGGCACATTTCAGCTCTGAGGTGCATTGTGGGGATGGATGCTTTCTTGCTTTTTTATTTTCTCTTTTCTGTCTCGCCTCAATATGAGCTAACTGCTTTATTCTCGTGCATCTGTTTTTTCCCCCGCAGGTAGGAGTTTACCCTAGGGGGCTAGGGGCTAGTGGGGATGAAAGCCATCATGAATGCAAACCCTTTCTTTCCATGCAATTAGTTTAATTGTGAGAGTCTCGGATACGTGCAGAAGCAATTCCCTGCAGCTGAATTTTTTTTTTTTGTCAAATTCAGTTCAATTAAGAGGAAAGCCTGCCTAGATCACATCTGTCAGTGCCGATGATTATGCAGCCTGGCTCGGTGTCTTCACAAAAGGCAGACTAATTTAATCTCCGTAAAAAGCCAGTCAGGAGCCGTGCACATCTGGTAAGCATGTCACCTCAGGTGTTACAGGGATGGGTCAGCGGTTCGCAGTGTAACTGGTCCAAATGGTAGATGAAAAACTAGAATAAGCAGCACGTCTAGCAGAATGTTGGCTTAAACTGTGGGTAAGCAATGTAGCAGTCGTGCATCCTCTTTCACTACTTGTCTCTGCACAAGATCTAATGTTAAAGTCAAAGGCCCATCCCTGGGCAGTCTGTCAGAGGCCATTTATCCATTTTACAGGAACGATGGCCATCCTTAGGGACTGTAAATGACAAACACCAGCACTACCAAGTAATGCCCCAAAGTGTCAGTGGCGAAATGAAAAATGTACAACCACTGTCCATCCCTCTACCCCACCCTTCTTCTTTACCTGGATTGATGACAGTAAATATTAGAGGATAACAGTGGACAAAATGTTTTCAGTCTAGTCTTCTATGTAGGTTGTCATAGTGGATAAGACATCGGACAGTGATCGCTAAAGGCTGCTAGGTCAATCCCCACCATTGACTTACTATCACTCCAATGGAAGCTGTTTGACGTCTCTTTTTAACCATAACGTAACATAATATCCTCAGACCCTGCTAATACAATTCTGGATCATGAGGGGGACACAGCTTATCCTGGCATCATGCAGAAAGCAACTCCGAAAGGGGTATTAGTCCATTGTAGGACACTCACACACACATACTCACACACACACGGCACCATCTTAGAGTTGCCATTTATTATAATCTGCACATTTTTGGGATGTGGTAGGAAAATTAGAATAACCAAAGGAAAAAAGACACTCACACATTTAGAGGATTCTAGCTCTGTAAGGCTGTCATGCCAGTGTGCCAATAGTAGTATAATCCTAACATTGCTTAATCCAGTGTAGGATACGGGGGGTGGGGGGGGGGGGGGGGGGGGGTTGGGGGTTTGCAGGTTATCTTAGTCGATTCCCAGTACCACTGGGAGCACTTGGAGATTTATACTCCAATTTTGGGAGGAATACCCAAAATAAAATGTACACCGACACTGGGAGAAGGTGCTAACTTATGTGCAGCTACATTTGTTCATGGTTTCCAAAATTCTGCAGCTTCAGCTCACTTCATAGAATGAATCAGGCAATGAGTGTAACATGTATGCAAATAATTCCACAGTCCAAATTTCTTCATTGTAAAGGTTCTAGTAAAATTCAAAGCTAAAACAGTCCACACACAAGTAAGAAGAGCAATGCATATTACAAAAAAGGAAAGTTCTTGTTTAAGATGTTGCTGTTTAAGACTTAGTCATCTTGTTACAATTCTTTAAGGTCAGGAAAGAGTGTCCATTGTTCCATCTGAAAGCAAATCTAACAGTTCATGCTTCTAGCAGAGAGACTTGATGTTTTCCTGTGACATTTCCTCTTTCTCTTCAGTCCTAACTGGCTAATTAAAAGGAAATAAACAGCTGTATATGTTTTATAAGATTAATAACTCCAGCGTGAATCGTAGGATATATGAGAACATGAGGGCAACCATTAAGAAGGATATTAGGATGGCTAAAATGCAGTTAGAGAGGAATAGAGCAGATAAGGCGAAAGACAACACAATGTAGTAAAAGAACAGTCAAGGATGAGGTGAAGTGCATCAGGAACACTAATGGAGAATTAAAAAGTACAGACATGGAAATAGCAGATGCTCTAAATTCACATTTTTCTGTGTTCTTCATATGTGAGGAAGTAGATAACCTCCCAGCAGTAAAAGGGACTACTGAAGTGGTACTTATTCATTTGGAAATTGTAGAGAGAGAAGTGCTGCTTAGATTAAATAGGCTGAAATCAAACAAATCACCAGGACCAGATTAAATTTATCCTTGAGTTCTCAAGGAGATTAGTGATTGCATACTGTCTATAAACCCTTGATGCATATTTTAGGAAGTTGCTGCACCCTGGAGAAATTCTGAAAGACTGGAAAATGGCAAATATTATCCCATTATGTAAAAAGGGTGACCGGGCAGATCCAAGCAAGGCCAGTAAGCTTACCGTGTATCACAGGATAATTAAGGGAAGGAATTATTATGGAAAAGATTAAGAAACAAATGGCAGGAACATGAATTTTACTGAATAGTCAGCATGGGTTCAGAAGTGTGAGGTTATGTTTTACTAACACTCTGGAATTCTATGAGGAAGCAAGAAAAGGATATGATCAAACTGGAGCTTATGATATTATTTATATGGGCTTTTAGAATGCATTTGATAAGGTGCTACATGAGAGGTTGGGCATTAAACTAAAAGAAGTGGGAGTTCAGGGTGGTTTTTGTGGATGGGTTCAATACTGGCTCATGTACAGAGGGTTATGATGTGTGGAACTCTATCAGAATTGCCTTGGATTTTAACCCAGGATGCTGGATCCATAAGACAATAGTGGGTAGCACTGTGCCACCCATAAATCAAATGAACTATACAAAATAAATTGTTCTGAATTGAAATTAAATTGTAAAAACAGACTCACCTTAAAGAGTTATAATTCAGTCCTAGCAGCTCTGTGAAAAGGTGGTAGTTAAATTATATCTTATTCTGGTCCTAAATAGTTCACATGCACTACCATCACCTCTTCTACAGTGTGAAACCCATTAAATTTCACACCTGCCATGATGGACTATCTGTTTTCTATTAACACCACTGCAGAAGTATTAAAGTACCCAGTGTTGGCTCCTCTTCTGAAGTGATGGTCCAGTTAAATTGCATACCTACATTCAAAAGTACGTTAAAAGTTGGCATCCAGAGCTAAAACCTCTGTAGTATGTCACACATGTCTTAAATGGTCAGTACATAAAACAACAACAACAACATTTATTTATATAGCACATTTTCATACAAAAAGTAGCTCAAAGTGCTTTACATAATGAAGAAAAGAAAAATAAAAGACAAAATACAAAATTAAAATAAGACAACATTAGTTAACATAGAAAAGGAGTAAGGTATGATGGCCAGGGTGGACAGAAAAAAACAAACTCCAGAAAGCTGGAGAAAAAAATAAAATCTGCAGGGGTTCCAGGCCACGAGACCGCCCAGTCCCCTCTGGGCATTCTACCTAACATAAATGAAATAGTCCTCTTTGTAGTTAGGGTTCTCACGGAGTCACTTGATGCTGATGGTCATGTAGACTTCTGGCTTTTAATCCATCCATCATTGTTGGAACATCATGGTGCTTTGAGTAGATGGTGGTGGCGCAAGCCACCACCAAAAGGACACCGGAAAAGAAAACAGAAGAGAGAGTAGGGGTTAGTACAGATTTTAGAGCCACCATGAATAATTATTATAATGAATTGGATATACAGAGTATCAGGATTTCTCACATATGAGAAAGTGTTAAGCTATCCAGTTATATGACAAGCTTGTCACAAAGGTGTTAGTGTCCAATCCTAGCCCCTCTGCCAAAGTGGTTGTTTAGTTATTTTTCATAATGGCCCTAAAAGATTAACATTTCCCTCCAAAATCTTTGCCTTAAAATTAACCCTTATTACATGTGACCTGCCATAAAAGGTCAGTTGGCCATCCAGTAAATCCTCTACTGAGCCCCAGTATCCCAATTAGACAGTATCTCTTGCTTTCCTGAAAGTTTTACCATTCAGTGCTAAACTAGGCAGGTATTGCAATGTAGTAGCTAAGGCTTTGGACTTCAAACCCTGAGGTTGAGGCTTCAAATCCCACTACTGACACCATGTGACCATGAGCAACCCTTGTTACCTAACTCTGTTCTGTTTAGAAAAAATAAATGTAACTAATTGTGTCTCAAATGTGACAGTCTGCCTTGGATAAGGACATCAGCCAAGAAATAACAATAAAATTCCTTTAAGCCTTCATTTCTAATCACGTTTGTTAAAAACTTTGCCCAGCTCCATCTTGTGCCTTTTGTATGGCTTTAGCTTACTCATACTCTAGCTTTCCTATTAGTAAGTTGTACCTGCACTAAAGGGTTTGCCTGTCCAGTACTAACATGTCTGCTATTGTGTTCACCCCATATATCTTTATATTTACTTAAGGAAACCATTCTATAAAGTCTTACATGTACACTTGCCAAAAATGGTTAACCCATCACCCTCTAACTCATTGCCGCTAAAGGGTTAAACTCAGATAAATCTGACTGCATGGACGCCTGCCAGGGGAGCATGATGTCTACTCCCAGGATCACGACATTACCTCAAGTCTACAATTTCTCCAGAATCTAATGTGAACTGATGATTTTCAATTCCTTAATGACTTGTAACCTCTGGGGGCTTTTGTGCTGAATGAGATAACAGATGAAAAGCCTGAGATGCACGGAGCCTGTCCTTCTAGTCACTCAGTATCATCTTAGAGTACTGGTTTGTGTGGGCACATTGCTTAACCAATGCCTATTCTCCACAAATAAGAGACTAATTTTATAGCGTCTGCCCATCCAATGTCTCTTTGATTTTTTTTTTTTTGCCCAGTTTGCATCTGAAGCTCAATCTTTCAAGTCACTTGTAGTCTGGGTGAGGTTTTACCGCCTCTGTTTTTAGCCTTGTAAATCCTGTCTGCCGACCTTTAGAGCTATTGAAATTTGAATAATTTAGAGCACTTTCAACTTCTTAGGGCTCTTTGCGGTGCACTCGGCCAGTCTCTTGAATTTCAGAGAAGCTGCACTGCTGTTAGCAGGCCGGTAGAATCTGTATGTGCCATTCGTGCCGTAATTAATCAGAAGGGTATAAAGGATGGGCTGGGTCGTTGAGAGGCCCAGGCTCCTTGATGGTGTGTGTCTGCATTAGGACCTTATATCAATTGATTTTTAATCAATTTTTAGAACTTTGTGTAATTGCATTATTTCTCTTTCCGCTGCTCGACAGTTATCCTATATCTCTCAGTCGAAGCTGAAGTGAAGGAGATGGGGGAAGATTTTAAGTAGAAGCAGAGAGAGAGAGAGAGAGAGAGAGAGACTTACTCTTGGAACTCTGCAGGGAGCAGGTTGTCATGGCAGCGGGATAGGTAGGAGAACTCCTAGGAGAGGGGTTGCCATGACAACAAGCCTGGGTGGCCAAGAGATGCTGAGTGTATCAGTCACTGAATCTTTGCAGGAGAGGAGGGGGTGGAAAGCGAGGGCGAGGAAAGGAGGACGGCAGCTGTCTTTTGGAGAAGGAGTTCATCATGTCTGTCCCGAGCGGTCCCCCGCCTAACTGTGCGTGAAGACCCCATTTGATCTTTATATCAACTTATTAAACTTAAATAAATAAATAAATAATGGTGATGCTGAGATGTGTGTGGAAAAGGGAATGAAGAACCAAAAAGTTTAATAACGAAGTGTAACTGGTACGCCTAAAGCGGGTCAGATTGTACATTTGAGGGTCCCCAGTCAGCTCTTTAGCCGCCTAATTTAAGAGAAAGAAAGCAGTAGCTTGACTGAGGTGACATTGTAAGCAGATTTAATTTCAATCACAGAAGTGGTTTCTTTGAAGTTAAGTCTAGTTTGGCTACAAAAGGAGGCAATGTTACTTTACCCAACTATTTAATTGTAGTAGAAGACGATGAACATTGCTTAGTTTTTGCCCATTTGCTGCTTAAAGAAAGGCAGTGTAAGAGTAAGCTATCTGTTGTGCAGGGGCCCACCAAGTAACTCCCCATCCAATCCCAGTTTGTAGGTTCTCTCAGAAGCAAGAAAAAAAGCATCCACAAGCATCATTGCTACTCTTCTGTGCAAGTCTGTTATCCAAATGAAAACCTCCAATGTCCCATCAACAAATTCCACAGCTGGACAATCCCTCCATTCTTTATTTGCCTTTATTCCACATTGCCCCATTGGCTCTGAGAAGTCTACTGATTTGTTAAAAAAAAACTTTCAATATTTGATGAGTCTCCCTTTGTCCATTGCTTTCCCAGGGTGACCAAAACTGTTCCTCTACTAGTTCTAGGACCTAAAAGATGGAAGGTGCATGCATTACACTGGCGCACATTAAATGTCATCTTCCATGTTTCTGTTTCTTGAAGATGTTTAACTATGTTGGGATTGCTGCCTCTGCTTTATATCCACACCCCTAACCTTTGTATCATTGGCAAACTGGAGCATTTTAGGTAGAACATTTAGCCGTTTAAAGAACCACTCCTTTCAAAAATTTTATATATATATATATATATATATATATATATATATATATATATATATATATATATATATATATATTGTGGCGGACAGCCGGGACCCATGCCCCTTTCTCACTAGATCGGGGGGAGCAGCCATGGGAGCCACGCTACGTCCCTCGGAATCTTCGTTGGCAGCCCCCTGGGTTGCATTGGGGCCACTTTCATGGAACACTGGAGCACATCTTGGTTGGGCTCTGTGGCCTCCACCAGGGGGAGCTGCATAGAGGTGCACGGCTTAATGAGCCTGTCTGGGCGGGAGCGTAGCCACACCTGGAAGTGCAGCCAGAAGTAGGTCAACGAGCACCTGCAGCACTTCCGGGTGGGCTATAAGAGGAGCCTGCAGCCACTACTCAGGGCGCCAGAGTCGTGAGGAGAAGGACGAAGCTGCCTGGGAGGAGTAGTGGAGGAAGACAAAGTGTGATTTGGGGTGATTTTTCTTTGTGTGTTTTGGGGACTGTGTAGGGCCTGTGGGACACTGGGAAGATGTGCCCCATGGCTGAAGAAAAACTAAATAGTTTGCTTATTTTACCCATGCCTCTGGTGTCAGTCTGTATTGGGTCGGTGCCAATAAAGCACCTTTGCCACTATATATATATATATATATATATATATATATATATATATATATATATATATATATATATATATATATATATATATATACATACAGTATATAGTGTGGCACACAGCTGGGGCCCTTGGTGCCTCGGGCTCCTACAGGGCTTCATGGGAGCTGGAGTTTGATGCAGCCCTGTTGGGTTCCGTGGGTGCCACCAGAGCGTGCTGCAGCTGCTGCTGAGCCCTTGGATGCAGCTCTTCCGTCACACCCGGATGTGCTGTTGGAAGTAGGTCAACGAGCACCTGGAGCACTTCCGAGTGCCCTATAAAAGGAGCCAGCAGCCACTACTCCAGGAGCCGCAGTCAGGAAGTGGAGGGCAAAGCTTGCTAGGAGGAGTAGAGGCAAACAGGAAGAGAAGAGAGGAGAAGGAAAGAAAGAGAGAAGGGACTGAGCATTGTGTGCTATTTGGTGCAGTGGGGAGCGAAGGAAGCGCCCCCACATGTAAATAAATTGTGTGCTGTGTGGCAAACTTGTGTCAAGTCTGTCTGTGTCGGGGTTAGGGGAGCTGTATATATTACACATTGTACTTACCCCTTGTAGTGATGGCCAAGAAAAATCATGTATTCATAGACAACTTTATGATAGAATGGACATCTATGGATAAAGATGCTTGACCCCAAAAACCAATAAAAAAAAAAAATTATAGTAATTGATAAAATAAACCTCATTTTACTTGTGTCACATAATTAATACATCTAGTCATCCAGTCAAATGATCACAATGGGCAAAAGGCATGCACTGTTTGCTGAAACATCTGTAAGTCCAGAGAATCAGACAAGTGCACGCAGAGGCAATGCATTCACATAGGAACAAGCTATTGAATTAATGGCAGGAGTCTTGGCCAATCAGTGACGAGAAGAGGCAGGTCTTCGATTCATCCCCATGCACTTGTGTGATTTTCCAGCAATATTTATCTATATATGTAGTTCACTAAGCTGCCAGCGAGCAAGACACCCATGGAGCACGCAGGATGGAGCCACACCCACCAACTCTAAGACCATTGGATACGACGACAACTCGCAGAGCCACGCCCACCAACTCAGACGCAGCAACTCACAAAACAGGGCGTCATTCGCGTTCGTCTCTGCTACACTCCACATGCACCTCTGAGCCACGTTGACTTTTCATTATTCTTTTCGGTTACGACGCACGACCGCGTCCACCATCGCAAACTGTTTTACACACCATGGTCTTAGAGTTGGTGGGCAGGTCTCCATGAGTTGCTCTTGCGAGCGGGCACATGACCAGGTAGTGTGTATGCTTCGAAAACGAGGGTGGATGCGGCAGGACCATCTAAGAAAAATCATGTTTGTCACGAATGTGAATCGCTGCATGCAGCGTGTAAAACAGTTTGTGTGTTGCAGATGTGAATCGCTGAATGAGCGTGCAACGGCGGTCCTCCAATTGTCAGTCATGGACAATTGTATGTTGCCCTCTCCAGAGTTCCATCTTTTCATTCACTCGCAGTCATATCCTCAAACCCACCCCATTTGGGCAACTGTGTCTTTCAGGAAGTGTTCACCCATCAATAAATAATTATGCGACGTATGCTACGCCGCAGGTTGGCTAGTTTTACAATATTTCAGCAAGGAATATTCACATTTTGCTTATTGTAAGCAGGTGGATGACCTGATAATATGGATTATGCAACACTAGTAACATGAGATTTTTTTCAGGAGTGATTTTATATAGTCTGCTGTGGTGCAGCAGTGGTCTCCATAAACATCTATTCTATCAGATTAGAGTGTATTACCTCCATTCACCATGAGAACATGAGATTAAACTTTTTTCTCAACTATTTCTACAAACCAGATGGGGTAAGTAACACATGAAGGATTATAATTTCTGAGTGGAGTATTCCTTTAATGGAGATAAGAAGTAAGGAACTTATTCCAAGACACTCCCCAATAATAAGGTTTGTTTCTCCTTAGCAATCATCTATCCTCGTGAAGAGTGGAGCCTCTTAAATTTCAATGTTTGTGAAATCTTATGTCTATATGGCTTTGCATATTTTCATCAGAAATTAGTTTGGTCTACTTCATTTTGTTGAGGTGCTCCTCTCAAATGTGAAGATTATGACTATTTAAAATTGTCACAAGTAATATTATCATCAGGGCTGTGGATTCAGAGCACAAAAACATTGACTCCGACTCGTCAATTTGTAATTAGAGTAACATAGTATATTTACTTTGTTGATTGAAAGAACATCTCTATATATATAAAATCTAACGTCTGTCTGTCTGTATGTCTGTTCGCTTTTCACAAGAGAACTACTTAACAGATTTAGATTGGGTTTTTTTCTATAATTTGCTTGAACAAATTTTGTGACTTCTCTCATCGCGCTAAGTATCATAGTTTGGTTGTCACACAGATTTATTCACAGAAATCCGAGGGACAAGCTGCTGGCTGAAGGGAGAGGAGGCGGAACCTCAGGAGTAGGGAGCCAAGTGGGGCCCTCCTCACTCATGTACCAGCCTTATTTTGAGTCACTTGACCACTCGCCATGTGTTGAACCCTCCGCTTAGCTAGCAATACCTGTTTGTTCAGCAGACATTATCATCTAGAGATTGTTAAAGAGTAACATTTGACGTTATTGAGAGAGAGATCACAGCTACTTGTGTTTTAGAGGGTACCTGCTCATTGGCAGAGATATCACAGCCATGTGCTCTTCTCCCTACGTGGGGGATGCTTTCCCGTCAGAGCTGAACACGATCAGATACAGTGGCAACATTTGACTTTGGAGTGTATCTACCTTCCAGAGATACCTTGCCAACTTCATACATTTTTGGTAAAGAGATCACATTTCCGTTCCTGATAGCAAAATTAAAAATATTGTATATCAAGTGGCCCTCAGATATGAAAGCTATCAGTAAAAATTCTTCTCAATACAAATTATCACATTTTTTAAAAAAAATTTTTGTTGAATTTTAAAGTTTGTCCTGTTTCACTACTATGTGGGCAGAGCCACGGGGGACAACTAGTGACGTACAAGATACAAGGCATCTCATCACTGCCAATCATCAGGTTACTTTTTATCTCCTTAACTTGTTTGGGTTTAAAGGCTGTAGCGATTTTGTTGTGGCTTTTTATATTATTTGTTAAAAAAGTTACAAAGATTGAGTAGCAAACTTAAGACAAAACTTAATAAAAGTTAAAAAACAGACTATATTTTATCAAAAGGCTAAGTTTAATAGAATTAGTATAGGTGAAATTGGAAATTTTAACACATTACATTACAATTTACATATAGTATGTAATAATTGCTTCCGACTTGATGACTCTGACTCCAACTCTGCAGCCCTGTTTATTATTATGGTCTACGGTAGTCCTGTTATTACATCATGATGATTAGTGATTAGTCCTGTTGTCTGTGGCTAGGAATTCTTCTCTGGTCACTTTCTGTGGTGTGTCTGCACATATTTTCCCTCATCTTTGTATTTTTTCCCCTTTAATTCAAGTTTCCTTAGCATGATAGATTGATTGATGATTATAAAATGAGAGTGAGTGATATTTCATTGCAGGGCTGATTCTTGCCTTGTTCTGTGGGCTGCTGGGATAGGCTCTGGATTTTCACTATCTTGTGTATTTTATACATTTCTTCAGATAATGAATGGATGTTTGGTAAAGTCCAGGTTATTTCTCCTGCAGGTCGCTTCTTGTACTTTCGAGTCTGTGACATCAACCCCATGAGACTTTGGGTACTACTAGCCATGGCCGTCTTAAAGTGTGGGCACAAGGGGCACTGGTTGGAGGCCCACGATATAAAACAGGGGCCCCAGCTCACTACTTTGCCAGGGGGCCTATGATGTTGGTAAGACGGCCCTGCTTCTAGCACATTACAGTACTCCATATTTGTAGTATATCAAATAGCTACATGAATATTAAAAAATATCAAGTCAGAATACTGAAACAATTTTGAATTTCTAATGTAAGGTTCCAGTTTGCTGTGAGTTATGGATTTTTTTCCCAGCTGAGTGCTATTGGATAAGAACCTGTTCAACAGGAATGTCATTTTGAAATTATACACAATTTAAAGTTACTGAAGGCCTCACGTGTCCTTAGGAGATTTCAGCTGCAATTACTCTGCGGTGTTACAGCCTGTGCCATTTAACATTTCTGTGGTTTATTTTTTCCTGCCGTTCACACTCACACTATCACAAGAAATGCTAAGCCTAAACCCGACCCGAGGCAGCCTCTAAAATCCAGTGGACTGAGAACAGAAGTGTGTCCTGATCTCTGCTCAGCCTCTGGGAGCTTTTCAAAGTAGCATAGCAGCAATATCTTTTATAGCATAAGCAGAAATCCCCTTAAGGTTTTCTGGTTTGTTTCATTCTGGTGAACCATCTCAAAGTATAAAACTAAATTAGAAAAAAAAAATAGCTTTCTGGAAATCTGTCAATAGATCAAAATATACAATTTATGTTAAGGCAATTTCCGGTTTTATCCAAATTTAGTAAATTAGAATAATAATGGTTAATGGTTATGCTATACCAATACTTAAATGACATTTATGACATGGATTCCAATTGGAATATGTGCCATTGGGGCACTCGCAGTGTCATAATAGCTGACATCACAATGTCAAAATGAGTAAGGATGCACCCTCCATAACTTGGTGTTAGAATAAAGTGGTTCAAAACACGAATGAATGAATGAATGAATGAATGAATGAATGAATACTAGTCTACAGCATGCGCACCAATGTCAAGGATGTGAAAAACTAAATCTGAAAATCATTTGGTGTTAAACCAGCAAACCAAACCAAGATGGACAATGAAAATTCAGTTAGGAAGGGTCTAATTTCAGTGGCGTAGCTCGAGTTTGTGCCACCCTCCAACGTATCTGAATATGTTAACCTATTTAAATAGAAAATTAAAATGATGTATAGAGAAAAAATAAGATCATTTTTGCCTAGATTTATTCATATATAGAGAACTATAATTATCAACTAGACAAGAATATAGTATAGACACACTGATAAGTCGTGTTCTGATTATTAGTTTAATATAATTATGCTGTGAAAACCAGAACCAGTGTAGTGTACAAGTGATAGGTAGGGATGTTTTCTGTGCAGAGCAAGAACGCATTCGGATTGATAATGAAACAAAACTATATATTGTAAATTAGTTGTTTATCGTCCTAGAAATTATTATCATTTGTAATGTTTATGTTTATTATTGTTATTGCCTCATAAATTTCAACTGCTGTGTCTGATGCTATCACTGAAGGACAGTCTGAAAATTATTTTTGAAGCATTTGTGGATAAAAGTCAGATAATTTAACTCTTTTCATTCATGAGTGATATTTTTTTCGAACCCTGCTGCTTACACACGAATTGTACTAAGCCTTTTGGCCAATAATGCCGTCCCCAAAAATGTGCCCCCTGGGCCGGACCGCTCCCTAGCTATGCCACCGTCTAATTTCCCAACTCCCATTCTCAACTTGCCCAGTGGTTCTTTCATTTTTTTTTAATGCCTTTGAAACTAGCACTTGGTGGACACAATAGAGAGAGCAACAGAAGCTGCTGTGAATTATTAATTTGATAATTTGAAAGGAATACAATGTGATGTAAATGTACGTTAGAAAGTGAATCCAGTGCTGCCAGAAATGTATCAGTCATTTGGTAGATTTTCAATATAAATTGTATGACCTGTAAGGGGGCATCTTAAAGACCCAAACTTCAGACACAATCACACAGACACAAGTCTCATTTCAATAATAAACTTTCTTTCTTTCTTTCTTTCTTTCTTTCTTTCTTTCTTTCTTTCTTTCTTTCTTTCTTTCTTTCTTTCTTTCTTTCTTTCTTTCTTTCTTTCTTTCTTTCTTTCTTTCTACAAACCCTCCTCCTTCTCCACTCCCAACTCTGACTCTCTCTAGTGAGATGGAGTGGCTTCCTTTATGCCAGACCTGGGAGAACTTCTGAGTCAGGCTGACAGGGGAGTCACTACCAGCAGCACCCTCTAGTACCCCCCAGGGACCCCACCGGGGCTCCACTACAGAAACTCCCATGCATCCCTGTGAGTGAACAAGTGGGAGCTACACCAGACTGATGCTGCCACCAATGGACACTGGGGGCACATGGCCCAAGGATACAGTCAGCCCTTGTTCCCATGTATTACGTCAACCTCTTGACTAGGAAAGTGAATATGTACCATCCATCATGGTTGGGGTGCCATTCCATCAATGATGGCCATCACAAATGTTAAAAACTTTATTAATAAGTACTTTCCAGAATTTTTACCTTCATTATTTGATCACTGGTAGGCTTCTTTCAGTTATTTGTTGCCTTGGGAGACCATATTTCTGTATGTGCCAAGGGGGTGTTTAAATTGTGGGAATAAGCTGGTATGTCACATAAGAAAATCTTCATGATGGCAACTTGGCAGTGATTTGTAAAAAAAAAAAAAAAATTATGTACACATTCTTGAAAAACATGGAATGATATGGGCATAATTATGCAATTCATGAGTAAAAAATTGTTACCTGTCTCTGTGTTTCACAAAGAAATCTGATCTTGCATCAGGACTGATGGGGGTTTTCGACAGTTCCTATCGCTAGCACATTAGAAGGGGATAATGACTTTGTTGTTTAATGACTTCAAGTGGGATGATTGACATCCAGAATCCCCCACCATCTCAGTTAAACGATGGTGTGCATCTAGTTCAATAGATTTTCAGTCAGCAAGCAGCATCTCCTATGATGCTCCTATCAATCATTTCATGTAAATTAATCATTTTTTTAATGAATCTCATTCAGGCAGTCTTTACTTTTATAAATCCTTTCATTATTGTAGGAAGGAGTGAGTTTAGTTTCTTATTAGCTGAAAAGCAGTTAGTCTGAGGGTACGGTATCTTGGTAACATAGAGGGTTAAAGTAATGAGTCACATCAGATTACAGATTATGATTCTATAAATGATTTTTGGATACCTAAGCACTGATGCCACATCTTCTTTTTTATGGAAACAGAAGAAAGCACATAAGAAAGTTTCTGATAGAACAGAACTGGCTGGTGACCAACACCAATAGCAAACAATACCAAACATCCAGGAAAAAAAAATTCCCATTACTTGTGTTGCATAATCCATACACTACTGGTCAAAAGTTTTAGAACACCTCTGTTTTTCCAGTTTTGTTTCAAATTTGATTTGTTGAAATGTGGCATAAAATGGTGAAAAGGTACGCAGTAAAACGCCAGAGGTTTAAATTTAAAGTTTAGGTTAGCACTCTGAAAAAAAAGAAAGAGTTCCTTGATCTTCATGGCTTGGTCTTGTTCTGACATACAGTGTGAACTGTAGGACCTTCTTTACACAGCTGTGTTCCTTTCTGAATGATGTCCAATCAAATCAGTTTGCCACATGTGGACCCCAATCACATTTTAGACACCTCTCAAAAGGAACTGAAGAAAACGCTGATACACCTGAGCACAGTTTGGAGTGCCACAGGAAAGGCTCTGAGTATGGATATGAATGAGAGTTTTCAGTTTCAGACTTTTTATAAATTTCAAACCTTTCTGAAAATGCTCTGTGGCTAGGGATCTGTGCCTTGGAAGGTGGGCCGATTCAAATCCCATGAACAGCCGAAGTGACTCTACTCCACTGGGCCCTTGAGCGAGGCCCTTAACCTGCAATTGCTTTGTCTTGGGTATGACGTTAATCTGCATCCAGCCCTGCAAGCAGGTCTTCCAATTTACAGGGAAACTTGGGGGCTAGCATCAGGATTGGCACTCACACTGTTCCAGAGGAGCACTGTGCAGAGGAGTCACCAACCCCTCATGTTTTCACTTTGTCATTATAGGTTATTGAGTGTGAATTGTTGGGCAAAACTGGCAAATGTTTCCATTTTTAAATTAAATTTTCAACACAATATACAGAAAGGGTCTAAATGTTTACTGAATCCACTCTATCTATCTATCTATCTATCTATCTATCTATCTATCTATCTATCTATCTATCTATCTATCTATCTATCTATCTATCTATCTATCTATCTATCTATCTATCTATCTATCTATCTATCTATCTATCTATCTATCTACAGTCATATGAAAAAGTTGGGAACCCCTCTTAATTCTTTGGATTTTTGTTTATCATTGGCTTAGCTTTCAAAGTAGCAACTTCCTTTTAATATGTGACATGCCTTATGGAAACAGTAGTATTTCAGCAGTGAAATTAAGTTTATTGTATTAACAGAAAATGTGCAATATGTATCATAACAAAATTAGACAGGTGCATAAATGTGGGCACCCCAACACAGATATGACATCAATACTTAGTTGAGCCTCCTTTTGCAAATATAACAGCCTCTAGACACCTCCTATAGCCTTTGATGAGGGTCTGGATTCTGGATGGAGGTATTTTTGACTATTCTTCCATACAAAATCTCTCCAGTTCAGTTAAATTTGATGGCTGCCGAGCATGGACAGCCTGCTTCAAATCATCCCATAGATTTTCGATGATATTCAAGTCAGGGGACTGTGACGGCCATTCCAGAACATTGTACTTCTTGCTGTGCATGAATGCCTTTGTAGATTTCAAACTGTGTTTTGGGTCATTGTCTTGTTGGAAGATCCAACCCCTGCGTAACTTCAACTTTGTGACTGATGCTTGAACATTATCCTGAAGAATTTGTTGATATTGGGTTGAATTCATCCGACCCTTGACTTTAACAAGGGCCCCAGTCCCTGAACTAGCCACACAGCCCCACAGCATAATAGAACCTCCACCAAATTTGACAGTAGGTAGCAGGTGTTTCTCTTGGAATGCAGTGTTCTTCTTCCGCCATGCAAAGCACTTTTTGTTATGACCAAATAACTCAATTTTTGTCTCATCAGTCAAAAGCACTTTGTTCCAAAATGAATGTGGCTTGTCTAAATGAGTATTTGCATACAACAAGTGACTCTGTTTGTGGCGTGAGTGCAGAGAGGGCTTCTTTCTCATCACCCTGCCATACAGATGTTCTTTGTGCAAATTGTGCTGAATTGTAGAACGATGTACAGATACACCATCTGCAGCAAGATGTTCTTGCAGGTCTTTGGAGGTGATCTGTGGGTTGTCTCTAACCATTCTCACAATCCTGCGCATATGACGCTCCTGTGTTTTTCTTGGCCTGCCAAACCTGATGGTTTAACAGCAACTGTGCCTGTGGCCTTCCATTTCCTGATTACATTCCTCACAGTTGAAACTGACAGTTTAAATCTCTGGGATAGCTTTTTATAGCTTTCCCCTAAACCAGGAGACTGAACAATCTTTGTTTTCAGATCTTTTGAGAGTTGCTTTGAGGATCCCATGCTGTCACTCTTCAGAGGAGAGTCAAAGGGAAGCACAACTTGCAATTGACCACCTTAAATACCTTTATATCTCATGATTGGACACACCTGTCTATGACGTTCAAGGCTTAACGAGCTAATCCAACCAATGTGGTGGTGGAAGTAATCAGTATTGAGCAGTTATATGCATTCAAATCAGCAAAATTACAAGGGAACCCAAATTTTTGCACAGCCAGTTTTGATTTAATTTCATACATCTAAATACTGCTTCACTAAAAATCTTTGTTCAGAAAACACCCCAGTACTCAGATGTTCCTAGGAAATGAAAGACATACCACTGTTATCTTTTTTGTTGAAAGTAGAGTCAATTATTATGCAGGCTGAGAGGGGTTCGCAAACTTTTTCATATGACTCTATCTATCTATCTATCTATCTATCTATCTATCTATCTATCTATCTATCTATCTATCTATCTATCTATCTATCTATCTATCTATCTATCTATCTATCTATCTATCTAAAATGAACATGCTGTTCGTGTGTTGAATGGCAGGTACAGTATGTCCATCATTTTGAAAAGCAGGTTACAGCCTGATCAATCACCTTTCAAACAAAACTAAGACTAAAGTAGATTTGAGGAACTCCGGCTTTTATCTCCTCCATCCAGCTCCCAGTTCCTTGACTGAGCTTGTCCATCACTAATATCAGATGAGAATCAGGGGTTATTTTCTTTGTCTTGTTCACTGACCAAGTGTGTGTGTCCCACCCTGAAACTGTGTAAATCACTTTGGCAGGCAGACTACTTAGTAGTATTCACTTTTCTGGCTTATTTTGTCCATCAGATATTGATTTGTGAGGACGACATTTCATGGCTATCTCCCTATTGTGGCTCCACCTTGCCTTCTGTATTTTCACATTAGTTACATCATATAAAAGATAAGAGTTTGTGTATTACTATTGGTTTATTCATTTTTAAGTAACACTATAAGTTTTTTTTAAAGCCTAAGTTGAATTTGTTTTCATTTGTTTGACAAGCTGTAGCTGTAATTCTGTATATTGCTTGGGGCAGTTTAATAAAGAGCCTGCATTATCTCGTTTTCTTTGTGATATTCTATTCAGGCAGAAGCTCAGTGTCTTCAGATGTTTGATACATTGAATTAACCCCATTGTTTTATTTCTTTTTAAGTAGAACAAATAGACATTTTATTGGTCTGATTGGCCCTCTTAACACAAAACAGTCCCAGCAGTAATGCTGGCTCAAAAGACTTCTCCCCTGTAATGACTGACAAGGTGAATGGAAACCCACCAGCCCAGATTAAGAAGGGGAGGCAAACATTTTCTTATCCACAAAGTTATTTTTAGACAGTAGTAAATAGTAGATGGAGTACCAAAGATGAATAAAAATATCATAAGATTAAGGAGACCAAAACAAGTTGTAATGGAAGCAAAAGGTGTCATAAACTAATGCAGGGCCTGGCCATATAGTCAGGGTTGGGGTGGTGGGTTGTTGATATAAGGTCACTAAACAGGCCTTCAGGCTCAGGTAAAAAAAACAATGAAGCTGTTCAAGAGGAAAATGCCACTGCATTTTGGGTAAACTGAACAAGCAAAGAAAACTGAGACAAAAAATTTAATTACTTGAGGAGCTCCAGTGCAGAATTTAAATATGTTTTCTGAACCTATCTATTACTTTTCAAGATCAAGGGAACTTAATGCACTAGGTGCAAAATAGGAACCAATCCTTTTTAGGGTGTCACAGCCAGACTCATTCAGGTTAACTGGTTACATTAAATTGTCCGAGTTACATGTCTTTGGGAAGTAAGAAGAAGCTAGAGTAAGCCAATGTCAGCACAGGGAGGACGTCAAAACTCCACACAGGTAGTGGAGTTAAACCCTGGTACCCAGAGCTGAGTGGCAGCAGTGTGGAAAAAAATATTCTTACTTGCTTCTGATTTTAATGAAAAGGTATAATTGCATGTTTATTCCTGATCTGTTTTCTGTATATAATACAGAAAGGGTCAATACTTGCTGAGTTAAAACTCTTTTGTCACCTTTTAGGTGTTCCCTTTCTGTATTTAATAATTAGGTGATACTTTTTAGACAATCAGCCCTAGATAAAGGGACTGAGAAGGCGTGCTGCATCTCCGGTGGCTTACAACTGCAATGCAATGCTTGATTTAAAGCTTACAAATTAAGTAAATGTTTCTATTTGACCTGCTCTTTAAAAAGATCCTTGTGATTGATCAATGTCAAATGTCTATGTTTTCTTTGACATATCTTTGAGGGGTTGGATCACTGCAAGCTTTAGTAGTTCACTCAGACTGTAACTTATTATTAAATATAGTGCCCATATATATATGTGTATATATATATTGTTGCATAGTTTACTGTGAAATAATGCAAAGAGTACACGACACGTGTTTCGCCCTCATTTGGGCTCATCAGGCGTATACATTCTATTGCTCCCCTCTCAGGAAATCGAACCTCGGACGTCAGTGACGAAGCTCCTTTATACTGCGCCACAGAGTGTGGTTCGTTTATGTGACAGCCTGTAGGTCCGGAGTAATTACATTCATTGAATTCGTAGTCTGAGTCTCGACGACCTGAATTGTATGGGTGGTTACCTACCAGGTAATGCTTGTGGTTGGTCTGCCATTTGGCAAACATCCGCCACAGTGCCCTCTTTTAGTTGAAAGAAGCCCTCATTTGGGCTTGTCAGGCGTACACACTCTACTGCTCCCCTCTCAGGGAATCGAACCTCAGGTCGTCGAGACTCAGACTACGAATGCAATGAATGTAATTACTCCGGACCTACAGGCTGTCAAATAAACGAACCACACGCCGCGGCACAGCGTAAAGGGGCTTCGTCTCTGACACTGACGTCCGAACATATACTATACTAACCATTCCCCATGGCTGCACCAGCTTAGTGGTGAAATGGGACAGGCATTAAAAATCAATAAACAAAAAGGTATTGCTAGCTAAGCAGAGGCTAGGTACACTCCAAAATGTAGGTAATGATAGGTAATGTAGGTTATGGTAGGTAGGCCGACTCCCCACTCCTGACGTCACACTTCCCCATCCCTTCGGCCATCAGCCTCTGTCTCGGATTAGTGTAAATATATCGCTCTTGCAAGCGAACTATGATTCTTAGAATGATGATAGAAGTAGCAAAATCAACCAGGATGTTCAAGCAAATTATAGAAAAAAACCTGATTTAAATCCGTTAAGTAGGTCTCTCCTTTCCTAGCTCAGCAGAGGTAAGATATGCCCTGAGGCTGGCACGTGAGTGTAGAGAGCCCCGCCACCCTCCCCTTGGTCCGCTGTGTCTTTCTTGGATTCTCGCAAATAAATCAGTACCGCAAGCAAACTATGATACTTAGCACAATGAGAGAGGTTTTAAAATCAACTGGGATGTCCAAGAAAATTATAGAAAACAACCCAATCTAAACCTGCTAAGTAGTTCTCTCATGAAAAGTGGATAGAAATACAAACAGACAGACGCTGGATTTTATATATATAGAGATATTGTGGTTGCATCAGGTAATAACAGGTTGATAACTATGATAAATGCTGGGGTGCCAACCCGGCTGTCCTCATTTACTTCCAAAACAAAAGCAAAATTGCTCTTGATGGTGCGATTACAAACAGAAATGTTACCCTCTGCCATTCTAACAAAAAACTTCTGCCTATCAAGACTTCTTGTTACAGAATGAACTCCATTTCTCCAGCTCTCTCATCAACAAGTGACGCCTCTTTCTGTGTGGTTAGGCTTTTATGATCTGGGGTCTGGAAGGGGCGGAGTCAGTTGCTCTCACTGGTTGGTTTTTCAGTACTGTGGTAGGAAGACATCATAGGTTTGGCAGTGCCCCCTCAGTATTACATATCTGGGATGAGCCTGGATGATGACCTTCTCATGCACGTGTATGACTATATACAGGGTGTGTGTATAAATATATATACATACTATGTATATATATATATATATATATATATATATATATATATATATATATATATATATATATATATATATATATATACTAGCTGTACCCCGTGGCTTCACCCACATAGTAATGAAACAGGACAAACCTTAAAAATCAATAGACATTGGCACTATATCTGATCGTGTTCAGCTCTGAAGGGAGAGCGTTCACCATGTGGTGAAAAAACATGTGGCCATGAAATCTCAGTCATTCAGCAGCTACCCTCTAAAACACATGGAGCTCTGATCTCTCTCTCAAAAAACGTCAAACGTTACTCCTTAACAATCTGTAGATGATAATGTCCGTTGAACAAACAGGTATCACTAGTTAAGCAGAGGCAAGGTATGCTCCAACATGTGGTGAGAGGTAAAGCGACTCGAATGGAGGCTGGCGAAGGCCCCGTCCCCCTTGCTCTCGGCCCACAGCCACTCTCTTAGATTTGCATAAATACAGTACATTGGTACTGCAAGAGAACTTTGGTACTTAGCGCGATAAGAGAAGTCGCAAAATCAACTGGAAAGTTCAAGCAAATATAGAAAACATCCAGATCTAAATCCGTTAAGTAGTTCTCTCGTGAAAAGCGGACAGACATAAAGCGGACAGACATACAGACTGAACGCGCTTGGACTATGAAATTTTTAAAACCGTTTCTTAGTGAGCACCTATTGGCCAAGGGTAACCTGCATTCCAAGTCCTCATGGTTTGTGAGATTTCGTGATGAGTGAGTCAGTGGTATTTGGCCTTTATGTATGTATATATATATATATATATATATATATATATATATATATATATATATATATATATATATATATATATATATTGTAGCAGTGGGGGGCACTAGAGCTCCCTTGAACCCTCAGGTACCACTCCAAACACCGGGTAAAATCCATCCATCCATTTTCCAACCCGCTGAATCCAAACACAGGGTCACGGGGGTCTGCTGGAGCCAATTCCAGCCAACACAGGGCACAAGGCAGGAACCAATCCTGGGCAGGGTGCCAACCCACCGCAGGACACACACAAACACACCCACACACCAAGCACACACTAGGGCCAATTTAGAATCACCAATCCACCTAACCTGCATGTCTTTGGACTGTGGGAGGAAACCGGAGCGCCCGGAGGAAACCCACGCAGACACGGGGAGAACATGCAAACTCCACACAGGGAGGACCTGGGAAGCGAACCCAGGTCCCCAGGTCTCCCAACTGCGAGGCAGCAGCGCTACCCACTGTGCCACCGTGCCGCCCCTCCGGGTAAAATTATAATTATTTATTTTATAATATCTATGTGCACAAAGCACCCTCCACTCCACACTATACATACAATAATCAATAATCCAAATACCAATCCTCCTCTCCCAGACACTTCGCCACCCTACCTCCCAGCTCAGTTCAGCATCTGGGCTTTCCCACAGTCCTTTTATATTCCCTGACCCGGAAGTGATTCCCATCCTACAGTCCATGTGATTTCTTATCACTTCCGGGTCAGATAAAAAGTCCCTCTCTTCAACCCGGAAACACGCCGTTCCTTCTGGTCATATGATCATGACATGTTTCCGGGTTATAGGGCACGTACAAGTCCTTGAGCCTCCCTGCAGCGTCCCCTGGTGGGCCCTTCGGTGACCAGCAGGGTTGGGAATAAAAACTCCATTGTCCATAATTCCCTGCTGGTCTTCGAGGCACTTCCATGCTACAGGGAGGGCTCTATCTGGCGGCCTGGGGGTATTGGCCGGGATGAACAGCCGGCAATCTCCCACAATATATACATATACATAGCACTTGCAATGCATGCTTTTGTGTTTTTATACTTTATATGTAATTAGTGTGTATATGACTTTAAATACAGTATATATTAATGATTTTTTAAAATCTTTTTCATACAGTAATACATCATCTGTATTTAAAACAGTGATAAAATGCAACCTAACAGTCCAGCTATTTCCTTTAATGTTCTGCCAAAATCACAGAGTGCCTGTGTCTCTTTAGGCCTGATGTGATGTCCTTGTGATGCCAGTGCTTTATAAGGTTTACGAGTGCTTTTATGTGTTGACCCCCAGGGCCTCTGATGGCACAGATGTGCTGCACATCTCTCGCACATTTGAATACCAGGTTAATCTGCTAGGGCGTTCATCCAACAATGATCTCGCTGTGTTGCATATCAAAAAGAAAGGGATGAAGTTGATGACTTTCTCAGCCGAGCAGCATTTGCTGCAGAATGCAAAATAATCATCCATCCATTAATCAATCATTCTGATGATCCAATTTGTTCAGTTGTAGGAGTGCAGAGGAGGCTGGAGCTGATCCAGACAGCCTCTAAATCAGGACAGAAACCAAGCTTGTATGCTAAGCGGTTATAATCCACCGTCACTCACTCACAACCACAAGCCAGTTTAGAGTCATCAGTCAACCTCACCTGCATGAGTTTGGGATGTGGAAAAAAACAGAAGTGTTCCACCAAGTCATTTTCTCCAATTTTGCTATCCCAGTGAAGTAGATTAAAAGAGGAACCACTCAACCTCTCATACTGAGAGCAAATAAAGCAACATGGCTGTCTGTAAATCAATTCTGTTAATATACTTAACTTATAATAAATATATTTACATGCTGAGTAGTATAAAATCTAATATGATATGCATAACATTCTTAAACCCTCAGGCATGGGGAGCTGATCTTAAAATCATTAGAGACAAGACAGGAATCATCCTTACAGATGGATACTGTCCATTGCAAGGTCTGCTCACCCACGTACTCCACACTGGAAAAATGCCAGTCAGCCTAACATGTACAGTGTGTCCTAAGAGAAAGGAGAGAAAAAGTGGACTTCCTAAGAGGGAACACCAATGCTGACATGAGAATAACATGACAATGCCACATGGGCATTGACTGGGCACAGAATTCAAACCCAAGACTCTGGATGCATGAGGCAACAGAAATAACCACTGCCTTGCAATGCATTATTATAATTATAATTATATATTATATAATAATATAATATAATTAAAAAATCCTGGGACAAAACATGACTTTTTCAGAGAGATACTTTCACGTCCCGCGAAACGAGACTTTGTGCCAATAGGTTTAACCATGCCCGGGGCCAGAAAAAAAAAGACAGAGAGTAGATGACAAACTAGAACGTCGTAAAGAATTCAGAAACGTTGGCACGATACACATGCAGAGCAGGTTAGAGATAATGGAAGTACGAAAATTCGAAAGTCTCAAAATAATGATAGTAAAGATCGCAAACAAACGGAAATTATTACCCTGTGAAATAACGGAACAGTGAAAAGAGATCGAATATATTGTTTGGATTTAAGCTTTCAGTTGGAGACTTGTAGATCGTCTAATTCGTGCTGCCATCAGGGAAAAGTAGTGTTTCTTCCCAATGAAGAGGCGTATCCACGAGAATTAAGAGATTTGTTGTTTGGTGAAAGTGAAATCCACATACGTGAGCGGCAGAGACGCAAACTGGCTGGTGAGTAGTACAAACGAAGCGAGCTGGGGGCAAAGCCCCCTACTAATATAATATAATATAATATAATATAATATAATATAATATAATATAATATAATATAATATAATATAATACGCTACCCTGGCTGTTCATTTGTCTGTCCAGGATTTTAAATCACCTGTAGCTTGCAAACCATATGACCTACTGACCTGAAATTTAGTACACATATACTACGTGATGTCCACTATCCACTTTCAGGGTGATGATTGACCTCCAAGGTTATTCCTCTTTTTATTTTTATTTTATTTTATTGTAGAATCAACTCTCTGCAGTGGCCAGCAGGGTGGCCGTGCGGTGCATGCATATGGATGCCGTTCTTATTCCCTACCACCTTCGCCGTCACTTCCCCTACCTCTTCATATCTTAAATCATTCTTGAGGCAGATTGAAGACTTAAATGCCAGCTTACTAACTACTACTACTACATACTAACTAATTGCAACACAAACACTGACTTAATCAGTTTTAATGCAAAAAGATGCCAACGAAAGAAGAGAAGAAGTGGGCCGCTACGATGGAGAAAAGATGAGCTGCTCAGGAAGCAGCAAGCGCATCAACCTCTGAGCAAATGAATGCTAAACGTACAGAGAAAGAGTATGAAAACTAGAAGTCAAGTGTATTCACTGCACGTTATCATGCAGTGCACCATTACTGGTAATAGTATAATATAATATAATATTCTCAAAGCTTCTAAATCTGGTTCAGATTCTGTTAAAACATAAGTTCAATATTTTTGGTACATATTTATTTGCCACACAAAACTGTGTTCTAAAGTGAAGTGAAATGCTGAAAACACACAATATTATAATGATTTCTGTAACTCATCTTGGGTAAAGTGGGATGCTATATAAAGAATGAAATATCATAACATTTCAATTATTTTAATGTTTTTTCATTCATTCATTCATTCATTCACTAAATCAGTTTATCTATTGTTAAGAACAGTGAGACTAATTCACTATATTATAACTTCACGTTATTTAATTTGTTTATGTGAAGTCACTGATTCATAGGGACCAGCCTTCTATTTGTGCAGAAAAAACAAAACTGGAGGACATTTGTCTGATGATGGTGACACACAGCTGTCGAAGAATTAAAATGGCATTCTCATATGCAGTGGGCACCAAGTACTGGTGGCAGCTTGGCTTTCCAGATTGTGGGCTGTGGCCCAAAAGAGGTTTGTGTTGTTTTCAGACAGATCTTCACAGCAAAACACTAAGTGCCGATAAAGTTGAACAAAACAGGACAGCTTTGAAAGATACGTCCTCTTAATCCCAACGAGAGCTTATGAAAAATAAACAGAATGTGACTTCCTAAGCTTCTCCTAACGTCTCAACAGAAATGCAATCAAGAACACATCTGGATACATTTGTTTATTGACATTGTAAATTACTTTTTTAAACAATTTCACTGAATTTTATGTTTTCATTTTCAGACTTTAACATTTTTAACATTTATTGATTAGCTGAATACAATGACAGGGAATAATATGACATCTCTTCCTATATTTTTGAGGATTCTAAACAGGGTGCAGTAAGCCTGACGAAAAGTGGTTACCAGTTCAAGGCTGGTTACCAGTCTGCACCAAGGATGGATGGATGATATTATACCTTTCTAACAAATTATAATTATCCTTGCAATATAAACATAAAGAAACGTTCTATCTATGAACCTGATTTTATTTTAGCCTTAATGTATGGCAGCCAGTTAATCACTGAACATATGTATTCATGCAAACAACCATATTTACTCACACAGGGACAATATAGAATCACTGTTATCTTAACATACATGTTTTTGGAATATGGAACAAAAAACTGATTATCTGGGGAAAACCTCACTGAGAGCCGGGGAGATCATGCAAGCTGTAAATAGCAGGAGATTGAGCTGGGATTTGAACCTGGTCACCAGGAGCTATGAGGTAGGACTGCTTACACTGCACCACCATTTCCAATAAAATGATCTATCTATCTATCTATCTATCTATCTATCTATCTATCTATCTATCTATCTATCTATCTATCTATCTATCTATCTGTCTGTCTGTCTGTCTGTCTGTCTGTCTGTCTGTCTGTCTGTCTGTCTGTCTGTCTTATATAGTGCCTTTCATATCTATCTATCTATCTATCTATCTATCTATCTATCTATCTATCTATCTATCTATCTATCTATCTGTCTGTCTGTCTGTCTGTCTTATATAGTGCCTTTCATATCTATCTATCTATCTATCTATCTATCTATCTATCTATCTATCTATCTATCTATCTATCTATCTGTCTGTCTGTCTGTCTTATATAGTGCCTTTCATATCTATCTATCTATCTATCTATCTATCTATCTATCTATCTATCTATCTATCTATCTATCTATCTATCTATCTATCTATCTATCTATCTATCTATCTATCTATCCTATAGTGTCTTTCTTATCTATCTATCCATTGAAAGCATACTATAATTTTTCTTTTATTTACAGTTTAAATTTGACCGGGGCAGGTCATGATAGCTGATCTAATTTGCCGTATGAGTCACTTGCAGAGAAATCCCTTTGATGTGGATTATGTTTTAATCCTGGTCCAACTGTCAAAGCACTCAGCATCTTTGCAGATATCAGCTCTGCCTTCAGTGAGACTTTCTTCCCCACAATGAGAAAAGTAACTCATATATGAGATGAGCCAAAGATGGCCAAGGTCTGTATTATGATTTTGAAATTGGCTGGCAGTAAATGTATTTCTGCACCTGAGGAATGAAAGAGAAGCCGTCTGATAGGTGCGTCATCATTTCATATTTTTAAAGGGAATAATGTTAGCTGATGTGGCAAATGTCCATGCAGCTGAACTCGAAGGTTTTAATTCAGTTGCCAGAGCTTCCTGTTGAAAAACGTTTCTCCTGGAGTGCACAGCGGCAACTTTGCATCCTCCAGCACCCCTCTGGAGCTCAGTAGTGAGCAACTAGCCTAATGAGCTAAAGAAATGTTCTTTTACTACAGGAGCCAACAGTGTGGATGTCACAGTAATATGTTTATATACTGAATTGTGTGCAACTCTTTAGAATATTAGCTTTTTTGATTCAATGCTGAAACGTTTTTGTTTTCCTCTGCTTTTTCCATTGCTGTATTCTGTTTTCTATAGTTTTAAACTGATGACATTACCAGTGTCCCTTAACAAACCAGTACTGTCACTGTCAATGACTATCTGGTGTTCTTCTTTCATGGTTCATATGTCTGACTTACTCCTGATCAGTTATTTAGCTGAGTGTTAAAAATTCTCATTCCAGTTCAGAAGTTTGGCATTAGTATTGTAGAAATGTTCCTGTTCTGATATTTTCTGTCATGATAACTGTGTTGTCCTTTCCACAAGAAAAACTAAATGGTTTACAGAATGAATGCCTTAATTAGTACTAGTATATTATAGAAAATAATTTGCCTGTGTGTTTATGTCAGTGTTTGTGGATACACTACAGTGTCTGCATGTGTCTATGTTGTAAACAAATGAGAAGAGACTCAGGAGGATGGACGGGTTCCAGAGAAAGCCAAGTTTTACGTCCAGATTAAAGAAAGTACATTTCAAAATGCAACCCAAGCGAGCAGAATAACAGTTTTCAGTGGTGCTAATACAATTACAAAGGTTTCTCTAATAGAAAATGTACATTTACACATGAGTAATTAAGGAGAAGCTGTTGGCCATTCAGACACTGAAGGAATGGCTGCTCAGAGTGAGTCTTTGTAACCATACAGTATGTGAGTAACTTAATAATGGCCATTTGAAACACTAGTAATGTCTTGGATAGGTTTCTAAATCTATTTAATGATATAAATAAAAACATAACAACTTCTATCAAAAACATGATCATTTCTGGGTGTGTCCAGACTACTGATTGGTAGTGTATATACAGTATATATGTTTATATACTGTATATGCAATAAGTCATAATGACTATGTTTACTTTTTTTTGTGGGAAAAGACCACTGCAGACATATGGAGTTCCTCATTTAGCAGCAGACAGATGTAAACTGAATGTCCACCTTCTGGTTCTCCCTTTAAACCATTTTCCTGTGCTCATGTGCCCAGAAGAGGTGGTCTCAGGGTGTAGGATTAGGAACTTCATGAGATAAGTCTAATTCCTTGCTTTTTCTTTCACCTTCTTGAGCCTGCATACCTTATATAAATTATATAAATAAACTACATATAATGATGAATGCTGCGGTGGGTTGGCACCCTGCCCGGGATTGGTTCCTGCCTTGTGCCCTGTGTTGGCTGGGATTGGCTCCAGCAGACCCCCGTGACCCTGTGTTCGGATTCAGCGGGTTGGAAAATGGATGGATAATGATGAATGACATGGATGCACTGGCATCCAAGCTGGGATAGATGGTATTACCTTACCCAGCCTGGATAGAAGTATAACACAGATGAATGAGCATCGCTCCCAGAACATCTGCTGCTCACTGTCCCAGACAGGAGGCCACCCTGGAGAAAGAACATGGATGTATAGGTATCCCCACCAAGATAGGTGCTGTTCCCTGCTTTGGCTGGAAGGCTAGAATAACAGATGGTCAGAGTGAGACTGCCTTCCAGGACCAGGTGTCCCCCCAGTACATTAGGTGCCAGTAGTCCTCTGGTATTGTTCTTTTTTTGGACACCTGGACAGCTGCATAGGAGCCATAATTCTGGAGAGTATTTGCTAGAGGGTGCTTCTTGGAGAGGGCTCCTCTATTTTATGTTGCTTTGTCCTGATCTGGACATGCTTCCTGATTGTGATGTGTTAAGGGAAGAGGAGAACAAAGCTCGCCTGGAAGCAGTGGAGGAGAAAGAATTGTGTGTTGTGGTGTTGAAGAAAACCTGTTAAAAGTTACTGTTTCAAATAAAATGTCTTTTGAACCTGGGACCTGTGTCTGGCACAGTGTGCCTGGTGTTTGGGATCTATGACACCCCCTACAGGGCATAATATATATGGATGATGTTATGAACTAGGTTGTAGGCAGAAAAGATGGGATAAGACCAAAACAGGCCCAAGAACTATAGGAAAGCATGTACTAGCATGAATGACAAACATCATTTTGCCAGAAAAGAAGCAAAGACACGATATCTTCTTTGTGACATTTATGACTCGATGGACTAGATGTAGTGCACGGCATGAGAACAGCAACAAATGCTTTGGAAATGAATAAGAAGAAAAGACGTAAATAGAGATAGGTGATATTAGTATCCGTGAACGCAGTAAGACGATCATCAAAACCAAAGACCAAACTGTACATTGTAGTCAACTGTCATTGCAGTAGGATCGTTAACCAAGAATACTTCATAACATAAACATACGCTAATCTCTTTGTTTTCCAGGGCGAATCAAAATCCGATAAATAAGAAGTGTTTGTCATGACCTTTATGCATACAGAACAAGTTAAATGTATTTTTAATGAAAAACGATAAGAAATTCTAAATCTGCTGTGAAAGCCACGGAGACATACAGCTCCCCAAACCCGAACACAGACAGGTACAAGGCCAAAAGCAGCACACAGTTTATTTCCTCGTGGGCAGCTCTATTTCCCACACCCCACTTCAGAGCACATTACACAACAAATAATCAACAATACTGCTCAGTCCCTTCTCTTTCTTCTTCTTTCCTTCCCTCTCTTTTTCTCTTCTCTGTCACCCCCACTCTTCTCTACGCAAGCTTTGTCCAACACGTACTGACTCTGGCTCCTCGAACCAAGTGAGGTGGCCTTCTTTATAGTGTTATCACTCCAGGGTGTGGCCAGGTGCACATAGATCCTCTTCTGCCAGTCCAAGCACCCCCTGGTGGTGGCCACAGGCCCCAGCAGGGTTGAGCTCCAAGCCTGTGGCCCCGATGCAATCTGTTGCCCTCTCATGTCCTTCCATCAGAGGGGGGGGGGGGGGGGGGGGTTTGGGAGGGCTTGTTAAAGTGAAGGATAGTGGGAGGTTTGAGTTAGGGATTGCATTTAGGCTTTTCAATAAGAAGCTGGCTGCTAGACAAGCAAGCTCTGAAACAGACAGATCGATTTTTCCAGACTTGTGTCATCAGCCAGCTATTAATGATCACATTTACTTTTCAGGCTGAAGCCTTGAAGTTCATTTCCTCGTAATGTTGCAAAGGAACGGACTGGGTGGTATGTGGTGGGGTGGACTGTGGTAATGGGGGTGGGTGGGAGCTGTAGTGACTGATTGCATTTACAGTTTTGAGTAACTTCGTTTATTTCCTATCTGCATCATTTAAAATATTTAGAGTAGGTGAACCTGGGCACCGAGACCTACATTCAGAACATTGATCAATTTCTGCATTTAAACAATTTGCAAATGCAAAAGCCATTTGTCTGAAATGAAAAACAAACAATGTATAAAGCAATCTCGTCTTCTTTTTGTTGTTAAATATTTGACTTACCGGGATTAATATAAAGTGGCACACTGCTTGGTGCTGCTGTCTAACTGATTCAGAGATCTGGTGGAAATTGGAAATTGTGAATGACTGCAACTGTATGCCAAGTGTGCCAAGAGATGGACTGTCGTAAAATCCAGGGCCGATTTTTCTTTTGTTCCTGCCAGGATAGACTTCTGCTCCCTCTAAGTCTGTCATGCAGTAAGCAGGATCAGAAAACGAATGGATGGGCTCGGTGATAATGAATTAAAGATAAAAGGCTCAACAAGAGGAAGATAAATTAATACACTTAAAATTTCATATCTTCAAAATTTAGCTATGTTAAAAGCTACCACTTAGAAATTATAGTTCTATGTTACTTACCCTATGTAGCTTGCCAAGAAAAATATGCAGGAAGGAGGTAAACTTTCCGATATAATAAGCGTTTATGGAGACCAACACCGGACAAGCAATACCAAAACACATTACTCCAATCTCATAATCCACATGTTAAGTCATTGAGTCATATGCTCGTAATGGGCAAAACACATCCATTTTCGCCAAAATATTGTAAAATAAATACATCCGTAAACATGTTCAGACGGGATTGAGCTGTTGAATGGAAGACAGAACTCTTGACTAATGAATGACCACATTTTCTCAGCATGTGCTGCTCTGATTTATGCAAGCATTTATTTAACAATTGAAATGTATGCCTTTTACCTGTTGTGAGTATACAACTGGATAATTCCACGTCTAGATTCTGCCACATGAGTAATTTTTTCACCATTTTTATATAGTTTGCTGTTGTCTAGCGTTTGTCCTCATAGCTGCCTATTCTTCCAGAACTTTATCTCCATTCTATATGAAAGCATGAGATTAAAAATTTGTCTTGGCCATAGAATCTGAAATGACCTGCGGATTATATGACATGAATACAATGAATAACATCTATATTGTTTGCTGTTGTCCAGCGTTTGTGCTGATAGTTGCCTATTCTACAAGAACTTTACAGTACTATCTCCTTCTGTATAAAAATATGAGATTAAAAATTTGTCTTGGCTGTAACTGCTGACATGACATGTGGATTACTTGATATGAATAACGTGAGATTTATTTCACCAATGTTTCTATATTGTTTGCTGTTGTCCAGCGTTTGTCCTCCTCTCCTCACATCTAGAATCTGCCACATGAGTAATTTTTTCACCATTTTTATATAGTTTGCTGTTGTCTAACATTTGTTCTCATAGCTGCCTATCCTACAAGAACTTTATTATCTCTGTTCTGTATGAAACATGAGAGTAAAAATTTGTCTTGGCTGTAACTGTTCAGATGACATGTGGATTGCGTGACATAAATAATGTCAGATTTATTTCACCAATGTTTCTATATTGTTTGCTGTTGTCCAGCATTTGTCCCTATAGCTGCCTACTCGTACCAGAACTTTACAATCCTCGTTCTATATTTAAACATGAGAGTAAAAATTTGTCTTGGCCGTAACTGCTGAGATGACATGTGGATTGCGTGACATGAATAACGTGAGATTTATTTTACTAATCAATGTTTCTATATTGTTTGCGGTTGTCAAGCTTTGGTCTCCATAGACACCTATTCTATCAGAAACTTTGTTATCTCCATTCTACATAAAAACATGAGATCAAAATTGTTTCTCATTCATAACTGCAAACCACATTAGGTAAGTAACATATTTTTTTAAAAAATGTATCATTTTTGGGTGTAGTATTCCCCTAATGTTCTTTTTACACTAGCATTCAAATAGGCTTGTGGTGGCTGATGCAGCTTTCATAGACAGCAGGTTCCAACTCAAATGATGCACATGGTTCATTGATTGAAGTATCATTTTGTTGGTTGTGTAGGGTAAATGGCCAATTGTAGTCAATATTCCTTAAATATTGTGTTTATGAGAGCAAAACCCAATGGAGAGCTAAAATCTATGAAGTGTGCCCTGGCATATGGCGGCAATGTTATTAAGACATTATGAAGTCACCAAGAAGTGCCTGACAGTGTCAATATGCTCAGTATCCCCAGGAGAGTCTGCCCAACCTTGTGCTTTTGTTTCGAGCTCCTGTAGGACTTTGTGTTGTGGCTTACTTGCATTGGATTGGTAATGCTAGGACTCTTATTATGTGCTCTATCAAGTCTGTACTTTTCTTGAATTTGGCAGTCTGTACGGTGCTATAAAAGCATAAATTGAACTGTAATAAGTCAACAGAAAGACTCTCCACTCTCCTTACAGGGCTTTGGAGCAATTAGTGCATCAGTTTACTTATCTTGGTATAAAAGCAGTCTTATCATGATAGTGCTGGGGGTGGGGGATGATCGAGTTCCACTGCGTACACCTCCTGTTCTGGATTGTCAGCAAAAGAGTGTAAGTGAGTAATTATATCCAGTGTGGAGTGAGCAAGTGGACTGTAACACACACTTTGACAGATGGAGATTGTTCATCTCCCTTGTCAGGGCTGCTCTAACAGCAGAAATGCCAGACGTCACCGATTTGTTGCTTCCACTTTGTTCTGCTATTTGGGGGGGGAGGGGGTGGGGGGGGTGGGGGATTGGGTTTGGGGGGGGGGGGTCGGTGAAGGAAGTAGACTTAGGGGTGCTTGTTCTCTGCTATCAAATTACCATGCTGCCTGCTTGTCAGGCCGATGTGCAAGCTGCAGAGAGGCTCAAGGCTTCCTCTCGAGTCTCCCGGTGCTGCTCGCTATTGATCTGAGGGAGGAGTTCTGACACACGATCTGGCCCCAGTGGAAACTTGCTATTGATTTTTAGGTTTATGGTAGTGGTGGTAGGGGCTTGGTAGGGGGAAGGGGTGCTGATAGGCAAGAAAGTATGTCTTCTGCATTCCAGGAAAATGTTTGTCAGCCTTGACCTTCAAGGGGTGTTGGGACCATTTGTTGTGTTTTATGCCGTTACCACACACAGAACTGGGAGCAAAATGCCACTTTCAGTTTGCTACGCATGCTTAGATGAACCTGTATAGTCACAGTGAGGGACTCATCTGCTATATTAAAAAGTAAATTAAATAATCAGAAGGCAATACTACGAGATGATTAAACAGTGGTGTGGCTTCCTTCCATCTCAAGAGATCTGGATTCAAATTAAAGCTAGGGCAGTAGGCTTGTAATGTTTGTCTGTTTTCCCCCCAATGTCTGTGTTGTTTTCTTCATCAGGTACCCCAGTTTTCCCTCCCACATCAAAAGACATGTAGGCAGTGTTGATTTGAGCCTCGGAACTGTCCCAAAGAGTGTGAGTGAGGAGCACTGTCATCCCTCCCATGGACAGATTGCCAGATGATTATTTGATTTATTATTACTTTTTTTTCTTTTTGCACTGTAGACAAAACCATTTTGAAGTGAGCAACCAATTAGTACTGAAGCCACTCTGAAATATAGTTTAGCAAGACATCAATCCGGATAAAAAAGAATGACATATCGGTCCAGCACAGGACTACACATTTGGGTCCTTAGAATCGGGTACAATATCCATTGTTGGCCATACACGTGGCTGTGAAGTTGCATAAATTCTCCATCTCTATGTCTGATTTTCTTTCTATCCATATCAAAAAAACACACAAGTGAATCTAATTGACAGTTCTAAGCCTGCCAAGAATGAGTGAGTGATGTTTGTGTGAGTGAGTCCTACAGTAGACTGGCACACATTTTAAGGCTGGTCCTTGCTTTGAGCTCTAGCTGCCATTTAATAAAGGGATGGGTGGATTGCTTAAAAGACACATAGGCCTCCAGTTATGCAGGATTTGCAACCTCAAATTAACCAATCCACCCATCCGGTTTTTAAAGTCATCTACAGGATCGGATGATTTTGCTATAGTGAGAGTCTGTTCCAGTGAGCTGCATCACACTTTCTTAAATATAAATCTACTCTCTATATATAAAATCCTAAGCCTAAAAGTGCAATGATTTTGTGCAGCAATTTTATGTGACTTTTTATGTCACATTTTTTGTCACTCTTTAAATCAGGCTTATTTTAAAACCTACATATATATGTTTGGTATCATTCTTTTCAGAACTTTAATGTGATGTTGTTAGATTTTCAGATGCTTATTCTGTTTTCAAATTATAAACTAAAAAATATCAAGAACTCACGTCCCACGAGGCGAGACTTTATGCCAAGAGATTTAACCACTCCCGGGGCCGAAAATAAAAGACAAAGAGTAGGACAGCTGCTGTACAGGCTTTTAAATATTCGAAGCACCGCACGAAATGCAGATCACGCGGCACGGCAGCAGCAGCAGCAAGCCAGCAGCTGATTGAGCAAAGAGGAGGTAAAAAAAAACTGTATTTGTTTCCCATTGTATCACCATTTAAGAGGGGGTTTTGGAGGAGCGATCGCGTCTCCTTGGGGTGCGTTCAGCCCCCCTCTTCACAACGTGAGTGGCAGAGACGTGAAGTGGCTGTTACGTAGCACAGGCCAGCGGGGTTGGCGAGCAAAGCGATCGGGGGGGAACCACCTAGTTAAATAAATAAAATAGTAATAAATAAATTAGTGTGTACCACCAGGAGGCATACCACTCCCCAAACCCCGACAGAGACAGGATGAGAGACCAGGATTCCCAGACAGCACACCTTTATTTAAGTGGGGAAGCGTTTTGCTTTTGTTCCCCACTAAACAACACAGTACAAAGCACCAAACAGTACACAGTCCTTTCTTCTTTCTCTCGGTTCTTCACCTCCACTCCTTCTTGAAAGCTTTGTCCTCCACCTCCCAACTCTGGCTCGTCACTATGAGGCTGGCAAGTCCTTTTATATTGGCCAACCCGGAAGTGCTTCTGTTCTTCTGCCCACATGGTCTGTAAGCACTTCCAGGTTAGGTGGAAACTCTATGACTTCATTTTTACAGCACCCCCTGGTGGCTCCTACGGTACTCTACAGGGCTGAGATAAAGAACTCCAAGTGCCATCTGGAAATCTGGGACACCACTGCAATCCAGGGGAGCTGCCATCTTGCATTCTGAGGGGAAGCAATGGCCTAAAGAGGCTGCCTTTGCCCAACCTTCCAATTGTTGGGCGACCTGGCCAGGTTGGGCTGCCGGCCATCTCTTACAATACAATAAATAAAATATTAAATTTGTCAGGATTGCACTATCCCAAATCCATCTCAAGTGGTGGCTATCCTCTCTGTGTGCCCCCTTTTCTTCCAGATGAGGAGGCTGCACTGTGAGAATGTTGAGGTGCTCCAATAGACTTGTCGTCGCTGAGAGTGCATACTGGGAAGAGTCGATCAACAAGACGCATGATGAAAAAACAATGGCTCTTTATTCAAACTCTGTGGAAGGGAACAGGCAGCACATACTCAGGCAAAAGGAATCCAAAAAGTGCTTGAAAAAAATGGGCAAAAAGGTCAAGAGGCACAAAGTCATCAAAATTCCACTAATTTGGACTAGAGCACTTTGGCATACGGTGGGAGCTTGTTTAAAATTATTTTCTCAAGTTCCGACATACATGTGTGGATGTAGGTTTTTCTGGCTGTAGCATTCATCCATCCATCCATTTTCCAACCCGCTGAATCCGAACACAGGGTCATGGGGGTCTGCTGGAGCCAATCCCAGCCAACACAGGGCACAAGGCAGGAACCAATCCTGGGCAGGGTGCCAACCCACCGCAGGACACACACCACGCACACACTAGGGCCAATTTAGAATCGCCAATCCACCTAACCTGCATGTCTTTGGACTGTGGGAGGAAACCGGAGCACCTGGAGGAAACCCACACAGACACGGGGAGAACATGCAAACTCCACGCAGGGAGGACCTGGGAAGCGAACCCAAGTACCCAGGTCTCCCAACTGCGAGGCAGCAGTGCTACCCACTGCGCCACCATGCCGCCCGCTGTAGAATTCACTTTTGACAATATTTCTTAGTTTTAAAATTATTTATAGTTATATTTTTGCATCTTTTTTTAGATGTTGCCTTTATTTTCCAATATGCTGAGCTTTTTGAGTATGTTGTTGGGACCCTCAGAGATGCACATTGCTGACATCATCACTGCGATATCATAAAAGGGTCGGCATCCTGCACTTACTGGTCATTCAAGTTTGTGCATAAGTCTTAAGCAGGGGTCCCCAACTCCAGTCCTGGAGGGTCCCAGTGGCTGCAGGTTTTCATTCTAACCCTTTTCTTAATTAGTGACTTGTTTTCACTCCTAATTAACCTTTTTTTAATTCATTTTATTTGACTTGCTCTTGAACACTCAAACCCCTTAATTGTTTCTTTTTCTTTTATTAGCAACCAAACAATAATGAGATATAAAATGAGCCAAAACATGACCAGTAAAACATGACCTAAATTGTCGATCATACAATATCTGAAAATAAAGAAAGATGAAGGTCTCAGGGATGTTGATCTGCTCAGGTCCCTAAAATATTTTAACAGAGCTCTTAGAAAATCAAAAATTTCAGAAATGTCTGTTATTGCACAATGAGAGCAACAACAAGCCATGGAAAGAGTGGGTTTAATTAACAACAAGAATCAAAACCTAATTAAGCAACTGGTTGGAGTTTGAGGCCCTGACTTAGTTGGTCTTCTGTTAGCTCACTCACTTCACATTTCATTTCTTCTTGGGTGTCATTTAAGGAAAGAGATGAAGCAATTCAGAGGAACAAATCTTAACAAACAAGTCAATTACAATTAATTCAAAAGAAATTAATTAGCAGCAAAAACGGTGCAGTAATTAACAAAATCTGCAGCCACTGGGGCCCTCCAGGACTGGAATTGGGGACCCCTGGTCTAAAGAATTCTCTGTTTGAATGTTAGTGTTTCTTATTAGTGTTACCAGTTGGGACTGATGAAAGATTGGACAGATCGCTATCTGGCTTGTCATTTTTTTGTTTTTGTAAACAATTTTTTATTATTTTTAAAGAGATAAAAAAAGGGAAACAACCATCTACGAAAACTGCAACATCAAAAAGAATAAAATCCCTTGGTGCCCACCCTACCCCATTTGGAGATGGCTAGAAAAAAACACACACAAAATAATTGAATAATTAGAACAAATGAAGCAATTTTTAATAAGTGCAATTCTTCCTGCTAAAGATGATGTAGTGGATGGAGAGGAGAAATTAGCACAAGCCGCTGCAAGTTCTAAAAGAAATAAGTTGCTAATCAAATTCCTCCAGGATTTTATTAGACATGGCCTTGCTTTTTCCAGCGAAATGCCAGTAGGATCTTAACAGCTAAAGAACTCACTGTAATCAATTTTTTCTTAATGAACATAAAGGAGTACGATAAAAATTCAAGAAGTAAAAAAGCCAAGGAGTACAAGGAATAAAGACTTAGAAAACGAGTGACAGAGAGTTGGAGATGGAGGTCCATGAAGATGTGACAGGAGGGCAGGACCAAAACATATGAAGGAAGCAAGCAGTTTAAGAAAACATAAAATACAAACTGGGTCAGGGGCTAAATATTGTTTTGAAGTTGTATAAATCCTATGGACTATTTCACTTTGAATAAACTGGTGATTAGAAAATTTTTGGAGTAGTTTTTAATTTCTTTAAAAATTGACAGTGTTGTGCAAGTTCACACCTCACACGAACCAGCTCAAAGTTCAGTTCACACAAATTAAAATGAATAAATTCACGTTTATAGTTCACCACTTCAATTTTGAACTAGTTCATGTTCAGTTCATTTTGAATTTTTTAAGGAGTGAGAATAAATGACCCATGAGTTTACTTTTTTCAATTTTGCATGCCTTATATTAGGCTATTAAACTGTTCTTGAATAAAATACAATACAGTGATCCCTCGCTATATCGCGCTTTGCTTTTCGCGGCTTCACTCCATCGCGGATTTTATATGTAAGCATATTTAAATATATATCGCGGATTTTTCGCTGCTACGCGGGTTTCTGCGGACAATGGGTCTTTTAATTTCTGGTACATGCTTCCTCAGTTGGTTTGCCCAGTTGATTTCATACAAGGGACACTATTGGCAGATGGCTGAGAAGCTACCCAACTTACTTTTCTCTCTCTCTTGCGCTGACTATCTGCGATCCTGACGTATGGGGATTGAGCAGGGGGGCTGTTCGCACACCTAGACGATACGGACGCTCGTCTAAAAATGCTGAAAGATTATCTTCACGTTGCTGCCTTCTGTGCAGCTGCTTCCTGAAACGACATGCTGCACAGTGCTTCGCATACTTAAAAGCTCGAAGGGCACGTATTGATTTTTGACTGAAAAACAAACTGTCTCTCTCTCTCTCTCTGTCTCTCTCTCTCTCTCTCTCTCTCTCTCCCTGCTCCTGACGGAGGGGGTGTGAGCTGCCGCCTTCAACAGCTTTGTGCCGCGGTGCTTCGCATACTTAAAAGCCAAACAGCACCATTGATTTGTTTGTTAGAGATTGTTTTCTCTATCTATGTGACATTCTGTGCTCCTGACACGCACTCCTTTGAAGAGGAAGATATGTTTGCATTCTTTTAATTGTGAGACAGAACTGTCATCTCTGCCTTGTCATGGAGCACAGTTTAAACTTTTGAAAAAGAGACAAATGTTTGTTTGCAGTGTTTGAATAACGTTCCAGTCTCTCTACAACCTCTTGTGTTTCTGCGCAAATCTGTGACCCAAGCATGACAATATAAAAATAACCATATAAACATATGGTTTCTACTTCGCGGATTTTCTTATTTCGCGGGTGGCTCTGGAACGCAACCCCCGCGATGGAGGAGGGATTACTGTAATTATGAAGACTTTTTCATTTAAATACACTTATTGAGTTATATCCAGCAACAAACACATATAACCATATATGCTAATATCCTCCCGGTCAAAAAAGAAATTAAATAGATGTAAGTATTGTGACACTAGAGGGCACTGTTGCTCCTCAAACCCAATAGACAAACGCCCAAGACACCAGGTAAAAGCACCAAAAGGATCTTTTATTCGTTCTTTTTAAATATAGTGGTGCCTTGAAACAACTTTGCCACCATACAAAGACAATAATAACACAATAATTCTCCTCCTCTCTTCCCAGCAGCTCTGTCACACTCCCTCCCAACTCCGGCTCTCTTGCTGGGTCTCTACTAATTCTTTATATAGTTCTTGACCCGGAAGTGCTTCTCCTCTTCTGTTCACATGACTTGTCAGCACTTCCAGGTCAGATGGAGAATTACATTTTTCTTCAACCCGGAAGTACTTCTGTCCTTCCGTCCCCATGACTTGGGAGTACTTCTGGGCTATATTGGAAACAGAAATCCCCGTGTCTCCCTGCAGCATCCCCTGGCGGCACCCACAGTACCCAGCAGGGCTGTGAAACCAAACTTCATCTCCCATAGTGCCCTGCGGGAATCTGGAGCACCGCTAAGCTGCAGGGAAGTCGCCATCTGGCATCCTGGGGTTTTCATATGGGTTGTAAATTACTGCTCTATGTGACTCAAATGGTGACTGTGGAACCAGTGTGCAGGTGAACTAACCTATTACACTGCCAGTCAGATTTGCGTCACATATTGCATGTCCAACAGGGAAAAATATAAAGTGGCCTCACAAAGTACGTTTTCCTAAAAGCAAAAGCAGAGCTTCACCGCGTGCTCATGTCAGTGGTCGTGCAGATGAAGCACAAGCAGGCAGACACAGACAGGGCCTGTTTGATTTTACGTTATTTTTTCCGAATACAAATAAATGGCAAAAAATTCATACAAAATAAATATTCGTAAAAATTCACAATTTGTGCTTATCTGAATACCGTATTCGGATTCGGCTCCACCCCTACATTACAAGATAAGACAAAACGTTTAATCTGGACCTAAACCAGATCCAGTATGTCACATAAAACTGAACTAGCTCACGTTCAAGTTCTTCGCTTGCAAATACGTTACGTTAAGTTCACCGTTCTTAGAAAAATGAGCTTGTTCAATGAACGTGCTCTTTTGAACTAGTTCGTGCACAAGACTGAAGATTGAATCCCAGTTCAAGGCAGAAGATGGGTGCAGATCTGAATCCCACTTAAAGCGAAAAGCCTTTAATCGGCATCTCGGAGATGTGTGTACAGCACTGAGACAGGTTTGAATTGATAGAGAGATGCTGCATGTTTTGAGGACTGACCTCAGCTGTAGGTAAAAGAAAAAAGTGGAGGACCGTATTGAAAATCTGGTGGAAACATTAGGGAATAAAAGATTGCCGAGTGAATAAATAGCCAAAGCATATCAGAGTAAATGTGAAATGGGACACCCACCAATATTAACAGCCTTATTATGAAAGATGCTTGTATTTTTGGTGTCTCTCCTCCTGGTCTCTTCCATTACTTAAAAGTTTGCCCTTTTCCTAGCAAACGTAACAGCAATTGCATACAATGTTAGAGCAACTCCTTATTATTTTCCCTGCCCCTCCCACCGTATGACTAGAACATAATTAGTGTTGCATAGCAACAGACACAGGTAGGAGGAGCCAAGGAAGTAGCAAAGTTAGGGCCCTGCCAACCTCATGTAGCAATGACTATTTGAAAGTGATTGGTCACTTGGCCCACAAGTCCATGCTCTCCTCCTGCTTCATGTTGATCATTTATATCAATCTGATGTCCACTTTGATCTGAACAATGTGAGCCTAGAAGGCAAAGCCCACGGTGGCTTTCATTATGCAGCTTTTACCATAGTAAGGTGGATTTATGGGTCAGGGGAATTGGGACTCTGACTACAGAACAAGAGTTGGATTGGAATCTGTTGGGCTTGTGTTGGAAAGATTTGTCCCTCGGCTTATACCCAAATTGTTTGTCATTCTTTGCTTAGCTTCTGTCTTTCCAATCAGTGCTTCTAGGGACTGCTGGCTGCCTCTCACTTTGTTGATGCTGCAGCTTTTGTTTTCCTTATTTTCTCAGTTTTAATTGCCTACATTCAGTGCTTAGACTTTGACAGCCATTTGAATTTGAATGTCACTGAGGAGATGGTAACATTAGAATTGCTGATGTTTATTAAATTATTAAAAATAGATTTTTTTCATCTCTGCTGATAAAGGGAAAGAATAAGAAACACACTGTTTGCTGTATTAATTTCTCTCATGCATCTTGGCCACCTTAATAAAGTAGAGATTTTTCTGAGTTTTAGCTTATTATGATAACTGATTACGTACCACTAAAGGTTGTCCATTCTGCTCTGGCAACGAGGTTCACTCTGATGTCAGGAGTATTTCCCCACTTTACTACAAATATATTTTTCACTGCAGTCTTATCCAGATTACTAGCTGAAATACCCGCCGTTGCCCGATGAGGAAAATAAAGAGTTTCTTTTTTTAATCATTTGAGAAAAATATGATTTAAAAAAACACAACTTTAAAAATAAAAATAAATTAACAAACAATGAAGACTCACTAATGTGCTTGTCTTGTGGTCTTGTATGTATGTTATCATCCTGTTGACACTTGGAACCGGCCAACTCTTATTTAATTTGAAATGCAACAGGGGCGCAGTGGTGCTCAAACATAATGAATCCTGGCAGTCACCTCCAGTTCATCCTCTGGTGGTCGTTCCGAGCGTCAACTGGATGATAACATGCATACAAAACCGCAAGATCACCCCCCACCCTACCCAGAAGTGGTGGGTTAGAGCTGATTTCACCCTTCAGTATTTTTAGTTGATGAATGAAAAACATGTGTACTAAGTTTCATGAAAATCACTCCAGACGTTCGGAAGTGATGCTGGAACATACATACATACACACAAGCACATACATTGACTTTTATATATATATATTCCAGCAGTTTTGAAATTAATCAGCCATTTTTTTCCAGTCAGTTCAATGATTTGTGCATCTCATTATTTAATTTACTTTAATGTAAAAAGAGGCTTGTGCCTTATTTAAGGAGGATGATTCAAATTTGCTTGTGTAACCAACCAATACTGGGCTCAGTCTTAGAACACACATTTGTTAGTGAACCCAGACCCTCAAACTCCTAAAGCCTAATTGGTTTATCTGAAAGCTGTGTTATATTAGACGACTTTTCCAGCAGCTTTCAGCCACAGTCTTCATTTACATAGTCTTAGTGAGCATATTGCTCCCGAGAGGATCAGTCACATTGTTCGACATGTCCGGTGACTCACTCCAACTAGTCCACAGCTTACTCTGACATAAGCAAACAGGTTTGGTTTTATCTTAAGTTGTAGGTGTGAGGTCTGTGTGCATGAGTGCTGACAACCAATGAATGCTCATCATGAAGTACAATGTATATAATACAGCGACTTGGAATAAGGAATGCAGGTGTTTTGAACTTTGCAAACAGAACAAAAGCTATCCTGTCTGATATGACTTATTTTATATAGCACAATAGATTGGAAAAAATCAAAAAGGGCAAAATTGCAGCTGAACTTACTATGCGTGTATCATGATGTTGCTCATGTTCCGAAAGCACAGCTGCCAAAAAACTTCCAAGGTTGCCCACTAGAGGGGGGAAACACCGGCAGAATACCCCGATTAGAACCAAAAAGGGCAGAGACGAATCCTGATAAAATAAAAAGGTTTATTTTTCACAAAGGCTAAGCAAGCCCTTAAGCGCCAAAGAGCACAAGGAGAAGCCTGAAACGGCGAGGCCTAACAAAGTAACCAAAATCTCAAGACAGAATCCAAAAATCGACTTTGAAAGCAGAGTGGTGGTTCAAAATATATCAGTCCACACAGTCCCAATAAGAAATCCAACAAACAAAGTCAAAAAGAGAGCAGGGGCTCAAAATACCAGAAAAGCAATGACAAAGCACAGCAAAATCACAATAACTCTCCATTCTTAGCGCATTCAGTGAACCGTGAAGAATCATGGGGTGGCCCACCCTTAAATAGAGTGGAAGGGCATTCCTGGCGGTGATGGGCAAGTGGCCCTGCCCCTCATGGAACCATCCACAAAGCACAAGGGACATAACTAAAGCCCTTCCTCTTTTCCAACATACAAGTAGAAAGATGAATATATTAATACAAATAAATTGCATAAAATAATGAAAATCCAACAAGAAATGACATTTAAAAACCCAGCCAGGGGAGGCATGCTGGCTGAAACACGACAACCTGTTAACATTTTGTACAGCATCATGTTCGTCAGGAGGCACTTTATTGGCTGTCATAAAATCTCTCAGTCTGTGCATGTGACATGGCCAGCAATAAATTGACATGGACTGGCAACGAGATGAACAACTGTGGTCAACAAATCGAACAAACCCTACGACTAGAAGTCTCATGATGTGACATCGGCTTAACTAAGGTGTAAGAGCCATTTGCTACTTATCTAAGTTATATTAAATGTTTGCCTAAATATGAGTGCATAGTCTATGGGAGGTTCTTATAAACCCCACAAGCTGAATTGAATTGGTATATTCTAAATATTTCTTGTCCCTCTGACCATAGGTTAGTCTCAGTTAGTGACCTGCCTGGCCGTAGGTAAATCATGGAAGACACACGGTTTCAAACCATGCCTTAACCTGCTCAGTTGTATGTGCAGAGCTGTACGTTTAGAACGTACTGAATGTGAAGTAAAGCATAGTGAAACAATTCATACTTAAGTGTAGAAACATTTGAAGTTTAACAAGAAGAAATATTTTTCTTTTTTTTTTTTTGCTTTTTATTTTACATGTGTAACAACTCATCTCTTTTCTTGTGTGGATTGTTTGCTTGAATTTTCACTAAACCTTTTAAAATGAACTTTTGAACTGACAAGTTTCTTTCGGCACACATTTGACCCGTGCTTGATCCTGTCTTTCTTACCAGCAGCTACATAAGGTCTCATGCAGTTTGAGTGAAAATCTCACCTCCGGTGTATGTAACAGACTGGAATGTCAAATACTGTTATATTCATCATATCTTGAAATCATTGTCCACAGTGACCAGAGAGCATTTTGACACCACTGTATCCAACATTATCACTGCCCTTAGAAACTACCTGGTTTCTTCCATACCAGGAATCGAATCTTCATGTCGGTCTTTTGGCTGTTATTACAATGTTACACTTTTGCCTCACAATTTGAACACTGTGAAGGATGGCAATGAGAAAAAAAATTAAAGTTTAGATGATTTTTCCTCTTCTACACCCATATCTGTTTAAAGTCATGGGTTTTAATAACTGCTTAAATGAAAAGCTGCATTAATTTAACTCAGCCAGATGGGTTCATTATTTTTCCACAAACAGACAGAGCTTTCATAAAAACCTATAACTATGGTGATATGTTTACAACATTAAAAGGGTAAGTGGACAGAATAAAATCAAAGTAACCAAATATCGTAAGTCAAAACTGAGGTTATGCCCACACTACAAAATTTTCACTTAAAAATGTCTTCTTTTAATGTAATATATTCACCAGCAAAGTCAAACACCCCAGAAATATTACTATCATTAGACGCAGAAAAAGCATTTGACATGATTGAATAGAACTACCTTTTCACTGCATTGGAGAAATTTGGGTTTGGCCCGAATATTTGTGCATGGATCAAACTACTGTATACCAATCCAGAAGCCTCAGTTTGTATTAATAACATTTGTTCAGACTGCTTCAAGCTAGAACGTGGTACCAGACAAGGACGTCCCTTGTCACCACTGCTGTTTGCAATTGCCACTGAACCACTGGCGGTCCACTGTTGAAATTCTTAACAGAGAAAGGAGATTATCAGAGAAGGACTGGAACAGAAAATTTCTCTATATGCAGATGATATGGTTTTATATATATCAGACCCAGAAAACACTGTGCCTGCAGTTTTAACAGCACTCACAGAATTTCCAAAGATATCTGGTCTCAGAATTAATCTGAATAAAAGTATACTCTTTCCAATGAATTCACAAGCATATAATATTAGATTGGACACCCTACCTTTTACCATAGCAGATCAGTTTAAATACCTAGGGGTAAATATCACAAGTAAACATAAAGCTCTTTATCAACAAAGTTTTGCTGTCTGTATGGAAAAAATTAAGCAAGACATGCATAGATGGTCAACTCTTCATCTCACTCTAGCCGGAAGAATTAACGTTGTTAAGATGAATATCCTTCCTAAACTTCTTTTTTTATTTCAAAACATTCCAATATATATCAATAAATCATTTTTTAAGCAATTACTATAACCTCATTTATTTGGAACTCAAAACACTCACGTATCCGAAGAGCGACCCTACAAAGACCTCAGGCAGAAGGTGGCATGGCTTTACCTAATTTTCAGTTTTATTACTGGGCAGCAAACATACAAGCCATAAAAACCTGGACACAAAAAAATGAACATACACAGGCTTGGCCTGCAATAGAAATAAAATCCTGTAGTACTTCTTTATACTCCCTGCTCTGCGCTCCAATAAATGCAAGTTATCTCAAATATACTGTACTAATAACCCAATTGTGCTTCACTCACTCAGAATATGGAACCAACTTAGAAAGCATTTTAAGATGGAAAATCTTTTATCCGTGGCACCTCTGCAAGAGAAGCACCTCTTTCAACCCTCGCAAACATATCCAGTTTTTAATACCTGGAAAAGATTTGGGATTAAATTGCTCAGAGATCTTTATATGGACAATATCTTTGCATCCTTTGAAAAATTACATTCCAAATTCAACCTCCCAGCTACACATTTCTTTCACTATCTTCAAATTAGAAACTTTGTTAAACAGAAACTGCCCAATTTTCCTCATCTCGTACCCTCCACCATGCTGGAAAAAATACTGCTCAATTTCGAGGAATTAGACACCATTTCCACATTACGGTAATCCCTCCTCCATCGCGGGGGTTGCGTTCCAGAGCCACCCGCGAAATAAGAAAATCCGCGAAGTAGAAACCATATGTTTATATGGTTATTTTTATATTGTCATGCTTGGGTCACAGATTTGCGCAGAAACACAGGAGGTTGTAGAGAGACAGGAACGTTATTCAAACACTGCAAGCAAACATTTGTCTCTTTTTCAAAAGTTTAAACTGTGCTCCATGACAAGACAGAGATGACAGTTCTGTCTCACAATTAAAAGAATGCAAACATATCTTCCTCTTCAAAGGAGTGCGCGTCAGGAGTACAGACTGTCAGAAAGACAGAGGAAAGCAAACAAATCAATAGGGCTGTTTGGCTTTTAAGTATGCGAAGCACCGCCAGTACAAAGCTGTTGAAGGCGGCAGCTCACAACCCCTCCGTCAGGAGCAGGGAGAGAGAGAGAGAGAGAGAGAGACAGAGAAAAACAAACAACCGAAAATCAATACGTGCCCTTCGAGCTTTTAAGTATGCGAAGCACCGTGCAGCATGTCGCTTCAGGAAGCAGCTGCACAGAAGATAGCAACGTGAAGATAATGTTTCAGCATTTTTAGACGAGCGTCGGTATCGTCTAGTGTGCGAACAGCCCCCCTGCTCACACCCCCTACGTCAGGATCAGAGAAAGTCAGCGCAAGAGAGAGACAGAGAAAAGTAAGTTGGGTAGCTTCTCAGCTATCTGCCAATAGCGTCCCTTGTATGAAATCAACTGGGCAAACCAACTGAGGAAGCATGTACCAGAAATTAAAAGACCCATTGTCCTCAGAAATCCGCGAACCAGCAAAAAATCCGCGATATATATTTAAATATGCTTACATATAAAATCCGCGATAGAGTGAAGCCGCGAAAGGCAAAGCGCGATATAGTGAGGGATCACTGTATATAAAATCTTATTAGAGTCCCTTCCTTTAAAAGATCCAAGAGGACATTGGGAAAAAGATTTCTTAATCAATATATCAGAAAAGGAGTGGAAGGTAGCATTGCAGAGAATTCATTCGAGCTCCATATGCGCAAAGCATAGAATTATTCAACTCAAAATTATATATCGAGCTCATCTGTCTCGCTTAAAACTGTCCAAAATATTTCCAGGGCAAGATCCAACCTGCGAACGCTGCAACCAAGCTTCTGCCTCACTGGGTCACATGTTCTGGGCCTGCACCAAATTAACATCATTTTTGGACCAAACTTTTTAAGTGCCTTTCAGACAGCCTTGGTGTCACAATCCATCCTAACCCATTAACAGCTGTGCTCTGTGTTCTTCCAGACGGACTTGAAGTGGAGAAGGACAAGCAAACTGTGACTGCATTCACTACACTTTTGGCACACAGACTTATTTTGTTAAATTGGAGGAATCCTAACTCTCCTCTGATAAGTCAGTGGGAAACCGATGTTTTATATTATTTGAAATTGGAAAAAATCAAATTCTCAGTTAGAGGATCCGTACAGAATTTTTTCAAAACGTGGCAGGATCTAATCAATAATATTTTAGAATAAAAAGAAATAATTATTTCCGCATTTCTTTCCCTTCTCCATTTTTTTATTTACCTATATATATTTTTTCCTTTCTTGTGTTTATTTTTGCCCTATTAAAAAGCCTTAAGTATTTCTCCTTTTGCCATGCTCTCCTTCTCAAGGGTGGGATTTGATTTGTCTTCAATTCTTTTTTGTATAAATTGATCTATTTGTATGGAATGATTACAATAAAATTAATTTAAAAAAAATTTAAAAAAAAAATCTTTTTTAATCGAAATGATCTCTATTCACATTAGCATTTTCACATCGTTTACAAAAGAATCTCCATGCACACTAAAACAACCCAAAACTTATATACCATAGTCATCCATCTACACTGAGCATGCTCACAGCATATTTATCTTACGCAAAATCAATGATCCTTGAAGGGATGGTAGGGCCAGCGGCCAACGGCATTTATTGCAAAACTATAGCGATCGGTAAGTTATTTGGCTTTTGCGCAATCAAACTTTACAAAACACAATTTAGATGCATACAGGTACGCAACACAACAAGCGCCGTGGAATGGAACTCTTTTCTATCTTCTGTGTTAGAATATATTTTTCTTCTGTGAAAAGTGACCAATCAGAAAATGAGATGTTGTAATGCGGAGGCTGCAATCAGGGAAGGGTTTAAGCACAAACAAATTTTAAAGCATTTAGAGTCTGTGTTTTAAAATGAACTGTATTTTCACCCGTCCACAACTCATCACTGAGACTGTGTTTTCTGACGTATACAGCTCTGGAGTACGTTTTTAGAAGTTTCCATTGTCGTGGTTCAGAAAAGTGAAAATGGAGACTAACTTCTGTACTTTTAAATGAACATGTAGTTGTATGGACGGGGTCTTAATCTCTTAAGAAAATATTTATTTTATTTGAAAACAAAACTAAACCAAATAACATCTTTTAACAAAAAAACTAAATACAAAACAAAAAAAACAAATAAAGAAGCTGATAGATTTTTTTGTTTGTTTTTTGAAGAACAATCTTCACAGAGTTTAGATGTTCTTTGATCTTAAAAATTAAATATGTTTACTGGCACCCCCGTGTTTTATGGCATACTACATATTTGTCCTGACGCAACCCACAGAAAGGGGCAGGCTAAATGTTTGAGCCAGGACAGGGAAATGAATTGTTATTGAAAGAAACCAAAGCTTGGGTCAAAACTGTAAGATCAATTCTCAAATTTAAAATGCGGGAAATTCTCTACAATGGAAAGCACAAATCTTTTAGAAATCAGTGGCATGGCTAGGAGGGGGCGGTCTGCCCCAGGCGGTACATTTTTGGTGGGCAGCATTATTAGCCAAAAGGCTCAGTACAATTTGTGTGTAAGCAGCAGGGTTTGGAAAAATATCACTCATGAATGAAAAAAGTAAAATTCTTTGATTTTTATCCACAAATACTTCAAAAATAATTTTCAGACTGTCCTTCTGTGATAGCATCAGACACAGCAGGTGAAATTAATGAGGCAATAACAAAAATAAACATAAATATGACACCGATAATTTCTAGGAAGATAAGCAACTAATTTACAATGTATAATTTTGTTTCGTTATCAATCCGAATGCGTTCTTGCTCTGCGCAGAAAACATCCTCACCTATCACTTGTACATTACACTGGTTTTGGTTTTGGCAGCATAATTGTATTAAACTAATAATTAGAACACAGCTTATCAGTGCATCATCTTGTCTAGCTGATGCTTATAAATAATTATATGTGAAAAATTATTGCTGCTTATCTATATATGAATAAATCTATGCAAGATTGATCTTAATTTTTCTCTACACATCATTTTAATTTCTATTTAAATAGGTTAACATATTCAGATATGTTGAAGGGCGGAAAATTGAAGCACCACCCCGCCCTGAGCGACACGAACTCGAGCTACGCCACTGTTAGAAATTATTAACAATCTTGGATATGGAAATGTTCAAGAAATGGGTATAAATACTGGCACTTTGCTGATGCAGTCGGAGAAGACACAACACTTGCAAACCAACATTTTATCTTAATGATAGTTGACCAGAATGACGTTATCCACAAAACAAAATGGAGTCACAGGAGAAAAATAAAAATTGAATGTTAAAAAAAAGCAACCATTCTAAAAAAAAAAAAATATATATATATATATATATATATATATACTGCATCCTTCATGTTCAAAGTTTAATAGCCCATAATTACCAAGCAGAAAAATGTATTATACTCAGGAAAAATTGAGAAAGAACCGTGATGATGTCACAATGTAAGGATAATATGATGCCATGTGCATCGTGTTAGTGCAAGGTGCCCTGGACACAAAATGGTGGTGTAGCTGCATCTTTTCTAGGTTTCTATATTGGAGAAGCTACTTGGTTGGAAAGCTAGGATCCAGCATGAGTCAAACGCTTAACAAAAGAAATTCCACAATCCAATAAAGTTTGTATTAAAAATGTTCAGGGAAAATTTAAAAAAGAAAAAATCACAAATATTCAAAATAAAAATTATTACACACACAAAATGAAAGACAAAAGGGAATCAAATGGTTTCTTCTCCATTTCATTACAATCTTACCTTTCTCATGTTAAACTTCAGTTACTTTCTATACTTAAACATGTTACTTTTCTATGGTGAACTTATGTAGGCTTCACTTCAGTGCATTCAATACGTTCGATACGTTCAGTAAGTTCTGAAAGTGTTTGCCCTCCAGGCCTTACCAACTGCAAGGCAGATCATAACCTGAACTAGTCTGTAGTCAGAATAACAAGAAATAATTAGAATAATCCATTTACGAGTTAGCTTGTAGGGGTTATAATAGAACATTTCATTGACTATGCACTAATATATAGGCAAACATTTAAACATAACTAGAAAAATAGACATCAATTTAACATAACTAACAAATGGATGTTACAGGTGGCAAGAAAATAAAATAACAATAGCACATAAATAATTAAATCATAGCATTCAATATATCTTCGGTTCAAATCCATGATCATAGAAATAACAATAAAATCATAAAATTAATTGAATCTTTGCTTCAAATCCTTGATCTGTTAAGCTTCAACTTCACATTATCCTATAGTGTGAAAGACAGCATACTCGCTTAACAAGGCTTGACTCATGCCATTACATTAATTTTGAACACTTGCCATGCTATCATCAAGTTTAGTTTTCACATGATTAAAAGGTACAGGAATCTGAGGATTCATTTTTTTGCGCCAACAGAAAAGCATCTAAAATTTGTCATAAGGCTTTGGACGTCAAACCCTGAGGTTGTGGGTTCAAATCCAGCTACTAACATTGTGTGTGACTGTTAGCAAGTCACTTCAGCTGCCAGTGCTCCAATTGGGAAAAAAAAGAATTGAAATCAATTGTGTGTCAAATGTTATGAATCCTGCGGTGGGTTGGCACCCTGCCCGGGATTGGTTCCTGCCTTGTGCCCTGTGTTGGCTGGGATTGGCTCCAGCAGACCCCCGTGACCCTGTGTTCGGATTCAGCGGGTTGGAAAATGGATGGATGGATGGATGTTATGAATCGCTTTGGATAAAGACGTCAGCCAAATGAGTTAAAAATGATAAAAATAATAATGATTTGCATTTTTCTTAAGCCCTAACTAAGCACTAAGTGAGTCAAGTTTAGTCCATGTATTGCCTTTCGCACTAAGTCTCTTGTAAACAGAATCTCACCAGTAATATATTCGACTGGGATCCATTTTGAGGTGTAGTCCCATCTTGAGTCTGCTAATTGTATGGGGAATAATTTTCTGACATATTATGATTGCCAGGAAGGCACCTGAAGTTTTGACCTGTTCCTTCAGGTCTCACAGATCTCCTTGAATTGTCCAACATTGTGTGTAAGTATCAGCGGTACCATTTTATCATGGCCTACCCCTTGGCTATTGAGCCTCTGTATGTCCAGCAATGGACTGGTGTCCTACATGAGTTAATGTCCTTGATACTCTCAAATGACAACGTAAAGGATGATGAAGATTCAGAAACTGGACAGATGTTTAACTGTGGGTACAATGATGGCATGATTTCACCTAAAACTCTATAAATGCAGGCCATTCGTATTAATCACCATCGTTCACTGAAATAGCAATTCAGACGGAGTGTGTTATAGGCCTCCATCTCCCTGAAGAGTTGTGACGTCTCTGTTCCCATGCCTTGCTGGTGTTTTTTTGTAATCAGCGCATGTATTTCCGGCTATCGGCTCCTACAGTATCGCTGCTGGTGCCATTTCAGGTAAACCTAGCCTCCTTCATCCATCCTTCCTGCTGCATTCACTGGAGACAGCTTGCAGAGCCTTTTAAACATCTATAAATAGCTTTCAGAGAGTGAAATATAAAAAATGCCAGCATAGGTGCTATCTGACTCCAGAGGCCCATAAAATCAGCCCTCTGCCTGGAGAACAAAGCAGGGTACTGTTTAGCTGCCAGGGAATGTTCAGCTTTCTTTTGTTTTAGCATGATAAATGAGTCCAGAGTAGCAGTGTTATATGTAGGGCTGACCTCTTCCAAAACTCTGCCATTAAAACACTCTGGTTTTGACAAGGAATCTCATTTTTTATAGATATTTTTTTCAATACAAAAAAGAAGCAAATGTACAGTAATATGCATTTTTATGATATTTTAATACAACCAAAACAATAAAATGACAAACGGAAAATATAGCTATGCAGTGTAAACCATGGTGGGGTATCTCCTTTATTTCTTCTGTCATAACATACCCATTTTGTGCATAGATGTTTGATTCATTCAGGGTTTGGATGTACTAGGAATCGATTCTTGTTATTTATTCGTAATGTAAATTAGAACTGACAAAGTTAAATTGTTTTCTTAGGTCACTTGACTGCGAAGGTTCGGGTCATTATGTCACCAGATGGCTGTGAGCTCATTGCTTCCTATCCCTCGGCGGGGAAATAATAATTTGAGACTCTGTTAGTGGATAGTTAACTTTATCTCAAGTAGGTCTAGCGGTAAAATTATTTCTTTGGGCTCTTGACTTGTTTTTGTCCTTGACTGACATATTTTGGGCTAAGCTCTTTGATTCCTGTTTGCCTGTTTTGTTTCAACTTCTGCATGCCTTTGACTGCATCTTCTCCAGCATTCATCATCTCCTGGTTCATTTGCTCTCACAATAATTCTCAGATACCTCAAAGTGTCCTTAACACTTTCAGTGCTGCAATGAGTGGGTACCGAGCTGCTAACTGTTTATGCTAAGCTTACTGTGCACTGACAGAGAGAGAGAGAGCTCAGGGGTGTAGTAATATCAGGGGCCTGTAGATGGCACTCTAACCTGGTGGCTCTGAGGTTTTAGAAAACATTTACAATTCTGGGAGTAAGCAAGATGGAGGAAAATCTGAAATATTGGGTGGGGGGCTGCTTTTGGGGTGAAGGGAGTTCCTTGTCACCTAGTCAGACACCCGCTGAGTTCTAACATAGGAAGTGAGTCTGGGAAAAGTGTTAGCAAACAGAAAGGCTGGAGTGGGTGTTATGAGGAGGCTGTAATCCACTAAACAGAGAAGAATAAAAACCTATATCGCAAAGCACAGTGGAGCAGCTGGCATTTGTTTTGTCCTTTGTTTTTGGTGGAACCATGTGCACGCCCTTTAATCTTCTGTTCCTTATTGTTTGTTAAATAATGCAGCATTCTAATATATTTAGGCATTTTGCCACTTTTGTTAGGTGGTTCTTAACCAATTGTTTTGAGGGCTGCAGCTCTCATTGTCAACAAGCTCTGTGGGTTGTGCAATAATAAATCAAGATGTTTCCATTAAAATAACTATAATGTTAGTCTTACAGATAGATATTTGTTGTATAATTTTTTAGGTCAAAAGTTTATAAAAAAAAATCAATGAAAAAGAGAATTCCCAAACACTGTTTTACAGTAAGTAAGTTCAAAACCCTCAGCCATATTTTTTTAATTAACCTCCTTAACGTTTTATTTACCCCCGGAAAAACAAGACAAAAATGTTGAATCCTTTTCAACAAAAAAAAAATGTTATTACATTTAATAAAAATGTGTAAATGCATTTGTGTATTGTATGTATGTGTAAACTATCACTTTCATCGATTAGTTGATTATGTCATTTGGATGAGTACATCGCTACTTCATTCAGTTGTGAATGCATTTGAAAAAAGGGAGACGGATGAGCAAGTGCACGAGTGCCACCTAAGCCTTCCAGAGTTTGGGACCACTTTACTGTGAACACAGAAGGAAAAAAAAGTCGTGAGTTGCAAAATGTTTAGGTCTGACCTCGTATGGCACGAGAGCTCAACAGAGATGCACAGACGTTTCAATCGGAAACATACCGTTACAGGCTCTGTGGAGGAGGAAAATGTTACCTTAGCTTTATGTGATACAGATATATGAACGCATTAATGACATGACTTTCAGTTTGAAGTGAGGAATAATTCAAGTCATAGTCCAGCCCTCTACAATGTGAATTAAACAGTAGCATATGCAGCACAATTTCAGGATAGGCGACTAAAAAAATATGTGTCATTAGCCACTAGCTGGTAATCATTCAGATTTTCATTTGCAGTATTTGGTTTTTTTTTTCACTCTACTAAATTATGTTACAGCAGTCCATGCTTGCAATTACATGTAACCGCCCATGTGTTTACAAAAAATTGTTGCAAGGAAACGTAAGTCCCTGTCTGAGCAGAAAACGTATTTTTCCAGTCTCAGGAAAACCAAAACTCATCAAGAGTGCAGCGGTGAACCCCAGAGCACATCAACTTGCAATTGAAAGGCGTATCGCTCATTCTGAGTCATAAAATAGGAGCTGGGTGGAAAAGCGAAGGTTCCAAACTAGTTGGCTATCGGACTGCTGTATGCGATAATGTGCAAATACTGCTGCAGCAAGTCTAGTTTAGCCAATAAAACAGATTTTGTGGCAGGATCACACCATTTCAAATTAAGCAGCACACTCCCAACAGCAAATGACATGCAGCAGGCTGCGACAGCGTGTTGGCTGCAAGCAAATTTACTGCCGCAGATTCTTTGGCACAAGGTTTTCAGAAACATAAAAGACTAATGATGACGTAAAATGATATTATCTTTCAATAAAAATAAACTCAGTATATTACATAGCAAAGGAAGAATAGAGTTTTACACAAATGAAACCACTTGTTTTGAAATAGTCTGGACATTTCCCCAACATATAACAGCAACAGATTCTTCTGTGGTGGTCAGATATTTACATGATGCTTTGCCAGTAATCCATGTCTTTCATAGAAACTGAAAATAAAACCTTAAATGTAAAATTACATGTTTAATTTTGAAAGTGTTGGTTTAATGTGATTCTGAATACATATGCCAAATTGCAAATTTAGTTAATTTATTGAAAACTGTTGTGTCCTGCCCAGGATTTGTTCCTGCCTTGCGCCCTGTACTGGCTGGGATTGGCTCCAGCGGACCCCCCGTGACCCTGTGTTAGGATATAGTGGGTTGGGTAATGACTGACTGACGGTTGTGTTTTTAAGGAAATTTGGTGTGTGGTCAGTGCACAACCAGAGCCACAAGTCCTACCATTTCATTTCTATTTACTAGTATTTGTTTTTAATATATTGTTATATAGGGCGGCACGGTGGCACAGTGGGTAGCGCTGCTGCCCTGGGGACCTGGGTTCGCTTCCCGGGTCCTCCCTGCGTGGAGTTTGCATGTTCTCCCCGTGTCTGCGTAGGTTTCCTCCGGGCACTCTGGTTTGTTCCCACAGTCCAAAGACATGCAGGTTAGGTGGATTGGCGATTCTAAATTGGCCCTAGTGTGTGCTTGGTGTGTGGGTGTGTTTGTGTGTGTCCTGTGGTAGGCTGGCACCCTGCACAGGATTGGTTCATGCCTTGTGCCCTGTGTTGGCTGGGATTGGCTCCAGCAGACCGCCATGACCCTGTGTTCGGATTCAGTGGGTTGGAAAATGGATGGATGGATATTGTTATATAAATGTTTCATAAAAACCTATATTTTGTTTAAAATATTTACAAGAACTTCATTTTTTTGAAAATACATTTCTGAAATTTTTATACAAACCTGATTATTTGGTGACAAACTAATTGCCAGAATAACCATTTATCAATCTAATCATTAGTTACAACCCTAATGTCTAGTGCCCCCTAGTGTACTGATGTAGATTTAGTACACGTCCTTCATATAATATGTTTTGAAAAAGTCACCAACACACAACCTGATTTTACAGACGGGACAGTGGACACATGTTTCTTTGTGTACGTTTCTTGTATGTTTTCTGTTGCCTGAATTTGAGAAGGTAGAATCCCAGTGCCAGATCCACAAGATCGACTTGCCCCTTGTGTTATTGTGGGCCAACACGCTACAAGGCTTAGTGACTTCCACATTTCTCCTGACATGAACATTGACAGTTCCTCAATTGTGAATAGTGCTCATGGGGCTAACATCTTTCTTGTCCTTCTACTTGACGGCAGTCTTTTTGCCACGACCCTACTTGCACCTTCATGCAAATGAATTCACCAGCATACCATAAAAGTTTGGATATATAGTGCCATATGCACAGTTCTGCAATCCGTGTCAATGTCTGATGACCAAATTCACGTTGTCGTCACTACCACTTGAATCAACTGATGGTTTAGTTTCTGTTTGTCCTAAAACTGGCTTTACAGCTTTTTGTTTATATGCCTTTGTGTGTTTTGGTTGAAGGCTCCTTCCCACTCATTAATATTGATGTGTTACCACAGAATGCGTTGAAAAATGTATGCTTTTTTGCAGTATAATGTTATTTCATCCACAAGATGGCAGCAGAATACTGTCCCAAGTGTTATTCAGATTTAACACTCCATATCTCATCAAAACACTTTGGTCAACTGTATTTATATAGAATTCTGAGCCCTTACATGCTCAGTGTTAACTCCACAGAGGTTAATTTTTTTAAAATACCCTGTACAATTTACTTATGCAGCTTTCTAACTTTACATAAAAAAACAATTGCTACTAATTGCTTATAGACAGACAGACAGACAGACAGACAGACAGACAGACAGACAGACAGACAGACAGACAGACAGACAGACAGACAGACAGACAGACAGACAGATAGATAGATAGATAGATAGATAGATAGATAGATAGATAGATAGATAGATAGATAGATAGATAGATAGATAGATAGATAGATAGATTTATCAATCATGAGCTTTCTGATGCTGACTACCCAGGAGACAGGTGAGTGACGACACAACAGAGTTCTGATTATGGATTTCTGTCTGTGATGCATCTCTGAAAATGTGACTTAATTTAACACACTGCAGAGAAAGTGAGCTCACATGTAATAATGGTTGCCTATACCACTGTCTCCAAATATGAAGAGTAACGTACAGAATCCAATAAGGGAAAGGCTATTTAATAAGAACAAACATATCAGTGCACAATTATAGTCATCATTTTCAAAATATCTGTGTTATCACCCATCTCAATTCCAAAGTTGATCCAGCATTTGAAGAAGTATGCGACTCTGCAGAGCATTTTAAAAAGTCTCCAGTTTCAGGAGTTAAGAATGGCAGGGTAGTGTCGATGAAATGCAAAAACAGAGACTAACGTCTGCATTTTATAATGAAATTATAGCAGTGTGGATGTAGCCTAAGAGTTAGAACGTACCACCCCAGATTACCGTCACTCTTCCTCTTTTGCATCCTTCACCTCCTAATTGTCTTCCATTTGCATTTTTCTGGACAGTGTAAAGGAAGAACACACAATTAGAAGAAAATTTTTACATTTCCTTGTGAACCCATTAAATTTGTGTCAGTAACATCTAGGAGCTTGTCAAGGATGCATTTTCCAGTGAGGTGAACTGCAGGTTGAAAACTCTTAAAGAAATGCAAATTCATTACTTATGAATGACGTCGCCCTGCTTCTCAATATGCTTACACCAGTGACCTTCAGAAAAACGTTTTTGGGATGAGTGAAATCTGTTGTGTAAATAATTTTTATTCTCCTCTCTTATTACAATTAGAATAATGGCTCTAGCTTTTTCCTGCTTCTCTCCATGGGTTTATGTTGATGGTGATCCTGAGTGCTATGCATCCATCTCATTTATTTGACCATTTTTAAATATCTCTATCCACTTGTATACAGTCTGGTGAAGTAAAGCATTGTTCCCATCCTAAATATATAAATGGGAGTGAATTTGAACTTCTTTAACACCATCTGTTCACAAAAATCGCAAAACACATTTTTGGGCTTCTTTGGTGCAAAAAGTACTGAAATGCAACCCTATTAATAACTGTTTTTAATTCACATACTGACAAGAAGGTGAAGAGCAGCAGAGCGTAGAATCACCAGACTGCAGATTCTCGGCAGCTGCCTTACAAAAAAAGTATGAAGACCTTTTGAAGAACCTTCCAGTTGCCTAAGTTTGAACCTCAGTCTAGTCACTGTCTATATGAAGTTTATATGATTGTTCCATCTGCAGATTTCTCCTCTCCACTCCGATGTCCTTCTTCATCATTAATGACAATATTTGAATTATTATTTCTAAACTCTCCCAGTATGATCAAGTGTGTGTGTCTCGGAAAGTTGGCTAGGTGATGGTTTGGTACCCTGTGAATGGTTCATACTTGCCTTGTGCCAAATGTTGCTTAGTAGCTTGAGATCTCCTACAGCATTGCATCTCAAGTCAAGTCAAGTTGGGGCGCATGCACTGGTACAGTGCGTTGCCACACCCACTACACGTCGAAACAGCTCGGATCCCGGTTGGCAACCTCCCAAGGCAGACACGCAGTCCAGTCCTACCCTCCAGAAATGACCCTCTATCTGCCGCAGCCAGGTGTTACGTGGGCGACCCCTTGGCCTGGTCCAGCCACTTGGGTCCCCAACAATGAGGATCTTATGAGCCGGATCACCCTTGGGGAAACACGCCACATGGCCGTAGTGCCGTAACTGACGGTCCCTCACAATGCAGGTAATGTGCCTCATTCGGGACTCCATGAGCAACCGCTCATTCAACACAAAGTCAAACCAACGGTACCCAAGGATTTTCCGAAGAGACACAGTACTGAAGGAGTCCAGTCTTCATCTCAGGTCACTAGATAGTGTCCATGACTCACAACCATATAGTAAGACAGGACGCACCAGGACTCTAAAGACTTGGACCTTCGTCCTTTTGCATAGATATCGGGAGCGCCACACACCACTTTCCAGTGACCTAATGACCGCCAATGCTCTCCCAATCCGTCTACAGACTTCACCGGAAGAGTCACCAGAGACATGAATGTCACTGCCAAGGTAAGTAAACCTCTCAACAAGGTTGATCATTGCATCTCAGCAGGTTTACATGACGAATGATGAAGTTATTGCAGTCAGGCATTTTTGGGATTGCAGTAGTCACAGGCTATCAGAGGGGTACTCTAAGGCTACGTCCACATTCATATGTTTTCACTAAATAGCAGCATTTCTGTCCACACTAGCATATTTACATCATCTTCAAAAGTATCCCTGTTCAGACTAAAATGACTGAAAACATTTATGACATAGACATTTGTTTTTACTGGGTATGTGTTAATTGCCGGAAAAATCTTTGAATGAACAGCACTGAGGCCGTCCAAAGGATTTATCGCAAAATTGCAGTGGCTGGTAAATGATTTGGGTTTTGCGTATGTATGCAGCTTTCAAAATGTACAAAACACAATTTAGATGCACACACGGTAAGCAACATATCAAGATCCATCCTTCTATGTCTGCTATGTTGGATTTTTTTGTTTTCTGTAAAGGGTGACCAATCAGGAAATGTGCAAGGTCCGGTTAGGGAAGGCCTGCGTTTTCGAAAATCTGTGTGTTTTCACCCATCCATATTGCAACACCGAGGCTGTGCTTTCAGATGTATACGACTCTGGAGAGTGTTTTCAAATATCTCTGTTTTTGGGGTAGTGTGAATGAAAGGCAAAAAAATGGTGACTAAAACCAAAATACTGTAGTGTGGACGTAGCTAAGATAGTTTTGTATGCCCTGCACACAATATAAGAGTTTGTCTTTACTAAATGGTGCTGACGTCTTTGCTTAACAAAGTAGTAAATTTGAAACATTTACCAGTGACTTGTCTGTATAAAAATTGCATCATAAGTTTTATACTCATCTTTGCCATGCTGTGGCAGTGTTGTGTCCATTTACATTGCGGGCCCAATATCACATGATAATAAGCCAACTACAAATATACATTGTTTCCTGCATAAACATGATGGAGGATGGACAATCTCACATCTGAGCCATGCTCTTCCATGTTAGCCTCCACCCCTAAAATTTTTTGATTATCAGGAAGTTTTGAGTAAATAAAACCATCTGTATGATTGGTGAGTTTTGTTTTATCTTCACAGGTGAAATTTAATACATAAAAATAAAAACAACCTGTCATGTGCTAAACTGTCAAGAGGGACATCCTTCTAGATATCACCGAGAAATGCACACACTTATATTATGTGCTGGTTAAAAGTTTAAGGCTGCTGCAATAATTAGATCGTATTACTCTTGAATTTGTAGCTAAGACAAAAAATATACAGAACTGGGCAATTAAGCAGCTTTGACAACTAAATAAAAAATTGGAAGCATCTGCTAAGCAGTAACAAGATCACTTTAACATTTTATGTCAGTAGACAGCGAGCAAGGCAGCAAGACAAATGTGTGAAATGAACATCTCCCTAGGGAGCTGCGCTTTTCTGTAAATTATGTCTGGATTTAAACATATTGCTCAAGTCTGGGTGTCTAGTAGTAGCAGCCTCAGTTATTGACAGATGAAAAAAGGAGATAAGTAATCATAACTGGATTTAAATATGATGGAGTGATCGCTGCCAATCCTGTCACCTTGGCCTGTGTCCTCATGTTGCACAGGCCGTCCCTCAGTTCTTTGCTCACTGGCACTCTATGCAATTATTTGAGGTCAGCTTCGTTTTAGGTTTTGCATTAAAAAGATGGGGCGGCATGGTGGCGCAGTGGGTAGCGCTGCTGCCTCACAGTTGGGAGACCTGGGGACCTGGGTTCGCTTCCTGGGTCCTCTCTGTGTGGAGTTTGCATGTTCTCCCCGTGTCTGCATGGGTTTCCTCCGGGCGCTCCGGTTTCCTCCCACAGTCCAAAGACATGCAGGTTAGGTGGATTGGCGATTCTAAATTGGCCCTAGTGTGTGTGGGTGTGTTTGTGTGTATCCTGCGGTGGGTTGGCACCCTGCCCGGGATTGTTTCCTGCCTTGTGCCCTGTGTTGGCTGGGATTGGCTCCAGCAGACCCCCATGACCCTGTGTTTGGATTCAGCGGGTTGGATAATGGATGGATGGATTAAAATGATGGGCCCAACGTCTTCAGAACAATATTAGACAAACCAGAGCATCTAATGTAAATGTTAAGACGAGAATATATGCCACCTAACAAGTATTACCTAAGGCTGTGCCAGGATAGCCTCCCTGAAAGCCAAGTAGTGATTCATGAGGGGGCTTCGGAGTCTTCATAAGGCGTTTCTAAAGTTGTAAATCAGGCCAGCATACGTTTTCAATGCTCATCAGCTACTTAGACACAAATAATAAAAAATGGGTTATGCTTTAATGTTTAATGTTTCTCAATGTAATTGTTTTCTATTTATAAAGCCTAATGCATCAAAGGTGCACATTTCAGTGCCGAGATGGTACACTGTTCAATTTTAAGTTCAAAATTATTGTCGTGTGCACATTGTACAAGGACATTCTTATTTGCCATGTTTTCCACAGACTGGTGACAGTAGAACATCACCAAGGCAGATAATGAAAACAACACCATATTTTAAATGCATAATCAGATAATATATACAAGAAACACTCATGAAGTTGTCAGCATGAGTGACTGTTGAGTAGCCTTATGACCCAAGGATAAAAGCCGACCTTGAAACTACTGTTGCAAGTGCTAATGGTCACGTAGGATTTGCCAGAATGGAGGAGAGAAAAAACGGACTCTGAAGGATGGCTGACATCTTTAATAGTCCTGTTTGCCTTTCTTAGACTTAGTCTGTAGGTCATTTTTTACACTTTTTGCTGTGCTGCAGCTTTATGCTAAAGTAATTTCAATTTATCAAGCAACACTTAATATCCCAGAATGAAAAAGCAAAAACAGGATTTTAGAAATGTTCCACTTTTGATAATCCAGTCCCTTTGCTATGACACGTTACAGCTGGCTCAGGTGCATCCTATTCAATAATCATTATTAAGATGTATTTGGAGTCCACCTGTGATCAATTTAATCGATTAAACATGATTAGGAAAGGCACACACACTATGTCTATAAAAGCTCCCACAGTTGAGCAAAAACCAAGCCATGGGGTTGAAGGACCTGCCTGCAGAGCTTAGTGACAGGATTGTGTCAAGGCACAGATCTGGGGAAGTCTTAAATGGAAAACGTTTCGAACAATCATGATTCTTCCTAGACCTGGGTGCTTGGCCAAACTCAGCAGTCATGAGAATAGGGCCTTGGCAAGAGAGGTGACCAAAACCCAATGGTCCCTCTGGTTGAGCTCCATAGAATCTATTGCAGATGGAAGAAACGTCTAGAAGGACAATCTGCATTGCATGTTCTTTATGACAGGTGGTGGCAGCATCAAGCTGTTCTGTGGTTTTTCAGCAACAGGGACTGCGAGACTAGACTGGGCTGAGGGAAAGCTGAAAGGAGCAAAGTACACAGATCACCTTAATGAAAACCTGCTTCAGAGTCCTCTGGACCTCAAATAGGGCTGAAGGTTCCCCTTCCAACAGGATAAGGACCCTAAGCACAAAGCAAAAACAATACAGGAATGGCTTAAGGACAACTCTGGGAATGTCCTTGAGTTGTTCAGCCAGGCTCCAGACTTGATCTCAATTGAACATATCTGGAGATACCTGAAAACAGCAGTCCACCAACGATCTCCATCCAACCTGAGAGAGCTTGAAAGGATCTGCAGAGAAGAATGGCAGTAAATCTCCAAATCCAGGTGTACAAGAACAAAGACTGGAATTGCTTGCACAGCTAAGGACCGAGTAGTGGATCGAAATACCTATCGTCAATGTGATATTTCAGTTTTTTTATTTTTATTTATTTGTAAAAATTTCTAAAATCTTGCTTTGTCAGTATGGCGTATCGAATGTTGCTTGAAGTAGGAAAAGAATTCATTGAAACGATTTTAGAATAACGTTGCAACATAACAAAATGGGTAAAAGGTGAAGGGGTCTGAATCCTTTTGGATGGCACTCTATGCTGTACGTTTCCCATGATTGAAAGGTAAAAAAAAATGCATTGGGGAAATTTTTGAATAGAGGATTACCTATACTTAGATTATTAAAAAATCATTGAAAAGTTGATTAAGAATTGCTACAAACCACAGCTCTTTATTGGCATTGGAGTCTAAAAGCAAGACTGGAAAGAGTTTCATTATTCTGTTGTGTTATTCATTCACTGCCCACTCCTCCCTTCTGTATTTACTCAACTGTCATTCTACAGTACAATCACATGATATCGGCCCCTGCATACCCAATTTATCATCAACAGGCTGCATTTTTCCCCAGGGGTATTTAGGATGAAGGACTGACACACTGCCATCGGCAGCAGTTAATGGCCAATGGAAGGACTGTTTATTAGGTCTTTTGTGACAGGTCCCTGACTAACTGACACAGTTGGCCCTTCTCTCTTTCTAAGCTTAGTCTTGCTGTTAGTCTCAGGAGGCACCAAAAAAAATATGGAGCTTCCTCACGGGAATCATAGTCTTTGTAAGCTGTCCGCCCCGTGCCAGGTGTCTCGCTGTTCAGCACAGCTCCATTTATGTTAATTTGCCATTAGACTGTCACTTGCCTATTTTATCACACAGTGCATGATTACTATTTGTGAGGTGTGGACATAAGACAGACTAACCAGGTCACTTTAATGTCAACATTGAAACGAGCCGTTGTGCTCTCTGTACTTTTTAAATCTTCAGGCTGGAGTGGTGTGGCAGTAGATTTCTTGACTTTGTGCTCTACTTTCAATGAACAGGTAGTTTCAATTTATATATAATTTATTGTCACCAGACAAGGTTCCAATCCATTACAGGTCCCACACTCAGCTAGTTTGGTACCAGCTGTTAACCTGACCTGTATGCCTCTGTGGATATGAGAGAAAGGCCCAGAGTAAATGGAGTAAAACTCTCACAGACATGGGGAGACCATCCAGACTCCACCTGGAGGATGACTGGACACAGAATTTGAATCTTAGGTACCAGATCTGTGTGACAACAGTGACAACCATAATGCCACCACATATACTAATTAGACCTCTAGCTTACATGGAGAATGCTGATTCTAGAGTCATATACAGTATTTCAGAGGTGTCCACTAACTCCAGAGAACTACCCTGAATGAGGGATATGGATCCAAAGTAGTGGAGGTGTTATTTCGGAAAAAAATATTGCTTCCTTCAGATTTGATTGTTGTCATATGAGTACAATACAATACAAAACGATTTTTTTTTATATAGCCCAAAATCACACAAGACGTGCCCCAATGGGCTTTAACATGCCCTGCCTTTTGACAGCCCCCCAGCCTTGACTCTCTAAGAAAACAAGGAAAAACTCCCCCAAAAAAAATGGAATAAACCTTAGGAAAAGCAGTCCGAAGAGAGACCCCTTTCCAGGTAGGTTGGGTGTGCAGTAGGTGTCAAAAAAAAGGGGGTTAATACAATACAACACACAGAACAGAACACAAGTAATCCATCCATCCATTATCCAACCCGCTATATCCTAACTACAGGTTCAAGGAGGTCTGCTGGAGCCAATCCCAGCCAACACAGGGCGCAAGGCAGGAAACAAACCCCGGGCATGGCGTCAGCCCACACACACACACCAAGCACACACTAGGGACAATTTAGAATCACCAATGCACCTAACCTGCATGTCTTTGGACTTTGGGAGGAAACCGGAGTACCCGGAGGAAACCCACGCAGACATGGGGAGAACATGCAAACTCCACGCACGGAGGACCCGGGATGCGAACCCGGGTCTCCTTACTGCGAGGCCAAGTAATCCTCAATACAATATAATAGTGCAATAGAAATATTACAAGTACAGACCAGAATTCAACAGTAGATGAGATTACATAATACATAATATAATACATAATAATTTGGATTTGTTCAGAGTCCTGGAGACCTCGGCCATTCAGTTGCCTCGCCCTATTGTCCGTTCCACAGCTGAGTCAGCACTGGGCCAGCCAATCCGGTGAAAGGACCCCTCTACCGGATGAGTTGTTCTACTGTACTACTAACTGTCAGCTGACTTTTGTGAACTATGTGAACAAATCTGAACAAATTTTTCAAATGATATAAACCTCAGTGCATGTATACATGTATAACATATTTGCGTGTACAGAGGTCACTCTACATGAATACCGTATTGTATATACTCACAATTAAGTCAGGTCTTAAAACCTGAAAAATTGATAATAAAATCAGACCCTGACTTATACACCCGATTAAAAATACAACGCTTAATTTTTTTTTTACATCTTCTTGTCTCCTTCAGTCTCACACCAGTTTCTCAGACACATCGAGTCGAGACGAATCAATTTCTTTCATATTTTCTTCTGATCGAACGCTCCATTGTAGACAAGGGATGCTCTTACGATAAAGGTGTATGAGGGTGTGAGATACAAAAAACACAACACAATGCAAACGTTACTTCGGAATAGTTTGGGTATTACCGTGTGGTCACATACGCACAATAGAGAGAGAGAGGGGTTAGGAGCACGTGCTGATACAGCGCACTGCTGCACCCACATAGACAAAAAAGGCAGTGTGCTCCGTGATTAATCTCTCAGGTGAGCGTTAGCATATCATAATCTCTTGGACCAATAGCGTGAGTTTTCCACATTCGACTTATACGACCGACATAATAAAATACCAGAAATTATACTGTAAAATCAAGTCCTGACTTATCCGTGGGAGAACTTATATATGGTACAAACATTGCAACATGCAAGCTGCAACATGAATAATGCATACCGAGCAGTAGCAAACCAGCATGTACGCAGAACATATGTAGCATTTTGTACAGTAGCAAACATACAGTACATACATAACAGCCCAGTAAACTTTCATGTAAAGGAATAGATTTTTAATTTTGACTTATTTTTACCTCTGAGACAGCATTCGAGATTAGCTCAGTATCAACTTCTATGGACCACATTTGACGTATGTAGTATCTGATTGATGCAGAGGCACCAGACATACTTACTTACCTAACCAGTAAAAATGTTGTGCAAAGGAATAGATACATAAAATAATGCTAATCATCAAAGGTGATTATGTGGTCAATTTTGAATCCTGTAGCACTTTGCCATTAGGTTTATATCAGTAATGGTATTTCCTCTATTTATTTTCTTCTAATTTTTGTGTTTTTTATCCCATACTTTTAGAGTAATGAATCTGACCCCAAAACCACAGTTTATGTCATGTTCCATACAGACCTAACAGAATCTGATTCCTGCCATTGCCAGGATCTATGATGGTGTCATAAGATCATGAATATGAATATTTGACACCTTGGATACACTTGTATCTAATGAATTTGCCATTTTCATTTTGTCTCCCTCTCTCACCAGGCTCTTGCTGCAAATGCAGGTACAGGATTTGCTGTGGCAGAGCCCCAGATTGCCATGCGCTGTGGCCGCCAGACCCTTCATATGAACATCCAGACGGGAAAGTGGGAGCCTGACCAGAATGGGAGGCAGGGCTGCTTCACAAACCAAGCAGAGATACTCAGCTACTGCCAAGAGGTAAGTGGCCAATGGGAGTGATAGGGATGGACCCAAAAGAAAACATGGAGCAGTCAGCTGTGCCATCTTCATAGGACATTTGGAAAGCATGCAATCTGGTTGGGTGATTCTTGGATCCAGTAAATTAAGACTTACTGTGCTCCACATATGTCTTGACCAATGGAAATGTTCATAGAGGAGGGAGTGAATCAGAAAATTTTACTTTTTTCCCAAAATGTATCCAACATAGTCACAGAGGACAAACTGATACTTCAATTAACAATAGTTGGATGGAGTTATAATATATAATATATATATGGAGTTAAGCCTTTCTGCTCTTCAAATTGTCTAAGATTACACATACCCTCACTATGAGGACAGGCTAGTTGGTACTATCCTTAACCATAAAAGGCTGCTTAAATTCCTCATGAGCCCCTGGTGTGGCTCATATATCCATCTTATGCTACCATCTTGAATCTCTTTCTAAGGCCAGATTGCCCAGGTGAGTTCTCAATATGCCAGTTAACCCTTTTTCACCAGGGTCTCCTCTCTAGAATTAATTCCAATCAGAACCGGCAGCCTTCAGGTATCACCCGCTAGTGTGAACAGTACAACTACAGGCAGCTTCTTCTGTCTCGTTGTGAGCTCCCACTGACTCTTGAGAAAAGAGATAGGACTGCGTTAGTGTTGGTGACATCTGCCTCCTGTGTCCTCTGCTCCTCCCCAACAGGTTTTTATGTATGCATGTGTGACGATGTTTGAAAACAAAGTCTTGTGATTAGCCTACTTTTGGAAAGTATGCTTACATTTCCTTAATTGGGAATAATTAAAAACCAAAAAGCATTATTTCCTTTCCAGACTCCCTTTGATTGGGGAGTAGCATGCTTGCATACTTTTCCGACTGTGTCAGTAGGTTTGTTTCATTTCGTCTCTTTTTCTGCCATAATTGTATCCTTCCAACTCCCATTCCCCTTTTTTCCCCTATCCTGTCTGCCCCCAGATGTACCCTGAGCTGCAGATCACTACTGTGGTTGAGTCATCCCAGACTGTCCCTATCAACAACTGGTGCAAGAAAGGGCGGGGCCACTGCAAGAGTCACCTACTCGTCAACCCTTACCGTTGTCTTGGTAAGTTGCCCCAGGCCAGTTGTTAAATGGTACTGCTGTTCAAAGTAGCACGTCTCTCGTAGTTGGCAACCAATCAAAACCCTTAACCTCCAGTAACCATTTAACCCAATGAATTTGTACCTTTGCTCAGTCAAGGACTTTATCATCCCATTAATGTGTTTAACTGATTAGCCCACCATCTTTGGGTATTATTCCCCGGCAGGCCTTAGTATTCAATTTCAAATTGCTGCTCAGATGCTGTGCATTTTCTGTTCCCTTTACCACTCATGTCAATATAGCATATCTTCATTCATTCTTCACTCATGCAAATAAATAACAAATGGCCTCCAAAGTGTCTAAACAGTCACAGAGTGGTCAATACCCCATTATCAAAGCCATTGAAACATTTTTATATTCTTATTTAAAATCAATTTTTAAAGTAGCTGACTGGAATTGTCAACTAATAATCCCAAGGAAAAGAAAACAAAAGGGTTTGTTATCATCTAGCAGAGAAGACATTGGACAGGAATTAGGAGTGGTAGGAGAATAATAGATTTTGATTTCAATGAAACATGGATTCTCAGGGACTGCAGGAGTCTCTGGGCAAAACATACACATGAGGTTGAGAGGTGGACTTATATTTGCATGGGATGGGTCAGAATGCCACATACAGTTTAACATTATTGGTATCTTCAAATTTTTGTATCTTTGTTGTTCTTGACCTGTACAACTTCCGGCACTAAGTTGTTATGCATGAGTACCTCAACATCTCCAGGATATTCCATATTGGTATTCCTTATGTGTCCTGTCATTAGTATGCCTGACAGTCACTGCAAGTACTTACTTTGCTAAAATGATATTTTGTTCCTTGACAAGTGGACAAACATGTCCAGTAAAGATATTGAGTTCATATGATTGAATGTGAATTACTTGAGCCATGTAAACCTCTAGAAAGTTGTGACTCTGGAATCTATGACATACTTTACCTGAGGGAAAATATGAACCTGGATGACCTTTAAAATTACATGAACATAGACTATATTGTGAACATTCAATAAGGTCTCATTACCAGCCTGTAAAATGTTGTGTTTTCTCAGTAAACTCCAGTGGCTACTCAAGAGTCCGCTATCTACGCAGAGTCCCAATTGCAGATCTTAATATATGCTGTCTCGGAAACGATCCCAACTTACTAAGTAACCATTTTGACATTGTTGTATGTAAGGTAGAGTTAAGATTTTGCTCCAAGTCCTGGGTTATAAGGGTGCATAAAGTCAAGTAAACAGCAAGGATCTAAGGTGGGAAATCAATAACACCAAAATGTTCAAGTAAAAATCTCTACCTAGAAGTCAAAGTCGAAGTTCAAGCAAGGTTCTGACTCCCTAATTAGATTTTAACAACCAACATGTAAAAGGTTTTATACTTGGTCTAGAAACTTAGACACTGCTGATAAGGTGTTGTCGTCTCAAATGGCGGCAGTCTAATAACATCAAAAATTGCATATTTTGGCTGGAATGTGGCATCAATAGAGCATTACTGCCAACAAAAACATGGTGCAATCAATCAGAAAATACTCAGAAATTGAAGAAAACAAAGTACATGATGGAAATACAAAAAAAATTAAAATTCTACCAAAATCACGAAAGATGTATAAAAATAGTTTCCGCACAAGGTAAAACTACCTAATCCTGAAAGTGAGATTGTGGTTCTAACTAAATATCTGTTCTTAGCTGAAGAATGTCCAGTTCCCAATCACAATTTTGCAGTCTCCATAACTTACTGAACTTATTCATGAATCTGTTATCGCCATCAGCAACATGTTACACTGTTTTGGGAAGCTGCCAGGTATTCATGTTCTTTACTCACTCAGTAAATAATTTATTGTTGTATCTCAAGAAAGTCCAAGCCCAATAAGTGTTATGCTGACCCTTAAGTCATATCTTTAATAAGTCCAAGTCTCACTCCTCATTCATCTAAGGTACCTACCAATCCACCCTCAAATGACAAATTATCTCATCAATAATGTATTCTTTTATCTCAAGAATGTCCAAGCCACATATGTGTTTTGCTGTGTCATAAGTCATACCTGCTCATGAATCTGTGTCTCCATTAGTTCCCAGTCTTACTCTTCATCCATCTAAGATACCTACCCTCCACCCCCAACTTATTGATTAAATCCTAGCTTTCATTAGTAATTGATTCTTGTATCTGAAGATTGTCCAGTTCCCACGCAGTATTTTTCTGGAACCATAAGTTCTACAAATGAATCTCTTGTCTCTGTCAGTTTACTGTCACACCCATTAATATATTAAGCTGTCACAGCTACACCCTCTACTTACTCAATAAGATTTTAGATGCTCCCAATAATTAATTCTTGTATCTTAAAAATATCCTAGCTCCATTCTGCTATCTCTAGCTTATAGGGTTTATAGATTTATATGTTCATTATTTTAATAACGAATAAAATACAGCGACACTCTTACTGGCATGTGCTACTAAATATAACATGCAACTTGTTGAGTCACTCTGGCGCTATGGTTAGTTAGCATAATTTCTTCACCACGTCTGTTTAATAATTGGTAATCTCCATTAACTGTCTCAGGTAGTTCCCCAGTTTATTCAATAGCATCCTGGTCTCACCTAATAAATAATTCTTGTATCTGTCCAACTACCACACACTGTCTTGCTATGGACAAACTTACAAGACTTATAAATATTACTGTATGATCTTCAGCTCCGATTTAGACTATTAACGCATTGTCCTGAGCTGGAGACTTACTATTCATATGAATTCATATATTTTGATTGCTCAATGACATTTTGGTTTCAACTAAAATCTATTCTTATATCACTAAGTGTTGTGCTATGTCCATATGTTTGTTACCAGACCAAGTCATGAATCTCTGTTTCTATTTATAATGAGTGATTAGCTCTATATATTTTATTTTCTATGTTCTCGTGGCCTATGACGAGGTTTGAGTAATACATATTTTTGTTTTGTCTTTAACAGAACATTTCTAACCTGATTTATTATTAATAATTGATTGTATATTATTTACCATTCAGTGAGACCATTTTGTTTACTTTATGGGCACTACCATTTTGCGAACTTTTTTCTAGGACACAGCTCTTTATTGCCATGGGGTGTGGGTTTGTACTGGTATGACGTTTTAGTTATCATTTGTGCTTTAGATTCAAATATCTAAAAGTAAAAACTTTCATACGTTTCTTTTTGAGTCCTTCTGTTTGTGATCCCTTGCTACTGTTTTCCACCACGATTTCTGTTTAACGTTTTGGCTTCTTGGTTATGGCTCTTTTTGTTTTCAGGTTTCGACTTTATTTTATTTCCCAATCTCGTATGTTCCTATTTTTCTCTCTGCTCAGTTTACTGGCAGAACACTATTATTGTCAGGTTCACTCCAATTATTATCCACTTTATATTGTCGTATTTATTATTTTTACGATTATTTTAATGATATTATGTTGTCTCCATTTTGTGCATTTAATTTCTGGGACTTTGTCATTTTGTGAATCTGGTCATTGCGACAGCATGTCATTTTTAGGCACAAAAAATCTGTCATGTGAACAGTGACATCATTCCTGCATGAGATTAAAGAAGTGACCCCATTTTATAGGAATATAAACATAAAGGAGTACTCCACCCAAAAACGATATTTTGCTTGTTCTTTATAGCAACGGCTGAGGAAAAATTTAAATCTCATATTTTCATGCAGAAAATTAATGATTCAACAGTCATAGTAGGGGGATAATGCAATACAACAGAAAACAACAGCAAGGCAGCCATGAATAAATCTCACGTTATCATAAATTTTCTTACCTCCTTCTGATATGAAAACATGAGATTAAAAAATTTCCTCAGCCATCACTATAAAGCACATGGGTATAAGTAACTGGGTCTAAGTAACATTTAAGCAAAATAGCATTTTTGGGTGGAGTATTCCTATAAGATTTTGCAAAAATCTGTTTTTAAGCTCTAGTTTTGCTTTTAAGTTTGAATTTAGCCAAATCCTTTAAAGTTGACTCTCAGTCTTTTGTCTATTCTCAATCTGTTGCCTGTTTAAAGAATTCCCAAGTCCCATTAAGTGTGTGTTAGTAAGGTACCACACATACTTGTGAATCTGTGTCTCTGTTACAACCCAGTCTCATCTTTTAATATCTTGTGCAATCTCAGATATGCCCGACTACTTATTCAATGTGACCCTGCCTCTAAGTGATAATCAATTCTTATATCTAAATAATGTCCCACACAATGTTTTTCCATCTCCATAAGTAACCAAACTTAGTTATGAATCTGTCATCTCCATCAGTTGTTGTTCCCACTCTCGATGTATTGTCTATGCATTAATGCCCCTTGCTTATTCAATAAAACCCTAATAATTTAGTCTTATATCTCAAACATTGACATCCTATATATTATTCTGCCCTGCTATGTCCCTTCTTATGAAATTGCATATGTTGCTGACTTGGAGACTTTCTGGTCCCAATTATTATTAACTTCCCGTATTTTAATGTGGCTGTAAACAATTATTCGTTCATGTGTGTTGTTAACCTCATGGCCTCTCTTGGGGTTCCAGTGCCTCCAAAAAGGCGTCAGACATAGTCAGGAATCTGATTCAAGGTCTCATCTGTTCCCAGTCCAGCTAGTAATGCGTTCTTGGTGGTGCACCATGTCTCACATATTAATGGGTTGTACTGTTTTGATACATTCCTAGCTACATCCACTAATGATTTTCAAGACTTCTCTGTTCCAGAAACATTAGTCTCCAGGTTCTACACACGGGTTTTGTCATATTTTTGGTTAATGTCCCATTCCCACCTATTGTTTTCACCATCTATAGAAGAGCCCAAAAACACCTCATCATGATATTCAAGAAGCTCTGTACTTCAGCCACTATCCTATCTGCTGTCTTGCCCATCACACCAACCACGCCTGCGCTTTTGCACTTCACGCCACCTTAGCACATGCATTACACATATTTAACTACTCTCTTCATCCAACCAAAAGATCAATGTGTTCTGACTTGTCCTTCTCTTGTTTCCAGTGGGTGAGTTTGTAAGTGAGGCCCTGCTGGTCCCCGATCGCTGCAGATTCCTGCATCAGGAGAAAATGGATGCCTGTGAGAGCTACGTCTACTGGCACAACATTGCAAAGGAGGTTCTTGACTTCTAATATTTCACATTTGTGACTTGGCACAATGGATTTTTACAACAAACATGATAGTTTGGGAAATGTGTTAGCAAATAAATGTCCTGTAAATTAGGATACCCTACAAGACTTAGAAGGAGATGGCCGATCCCAATCTTATGCTTTGTATCTACATGGATGGCATTGTCTTTAAATAACTCTTGATATCTGTGAAGTATTTGCATTTATGTAATATCTTTATTAGATGGAAGATAGCAACAAGTTAGAAAATGCATTTGTTTTCCTCTAGTTTTAATACCCATAATTCCTTTAAGGTGGAACCTGCTTTCCATCTGTGTTCTGTTTCCATATTCTTCCAGTGTTTGTGTGAGATTTCTCCAGGTATTCTGGTATCTATCCACTTTGTACAAATTGTGTTCATTGGCGACTTTAAATTGTCCCTACAAATAAGAAGGAGAATGAATTAAGGTGCCCAGCAGTGGACTGGCATCCAGTCTGGGTGGCATTCATTGATGTCCCCACTAAAGAAATTTCAGACAAATGGATGTGCACATAGATATTTCCTTAATCCTTTGTCTTGTTCACTAACACAGAATAGTCCTAGATGGTAATGTTCTTAGAATCATGAGGAATATGTCTAGTTCTGGCCTATTATCATATTTTACCTGTGTCAGCTTTTAAATGTTGACCCATTTTGTCTGCAGGCTTGTGGAGAAGAGACTCTTGATCTGCATAGTTATGGAATGCTGCTCCCCTGTGGGGCTGACCGATTCCGAGGTGTCGAATACGTGTGCTGTCCAGCCAGAACAACCAGCAGCCGGGTGGAGGATGACGATGAAGAGATGAGTGAGACTGGCGCCCCTACAGCCACCATGAGCCCAAGGCAGCAGGCATTGAGGTAAAAACACGTCACGCTCATTGGTTTGAGGGTAAACGAAAGTCACATTTGAATTTCAGGAAGTTGGTGATCAGCAAGAGGGCTAACAGTGAATTTTGAATCTGTTACTAATTCTGGTATTTCACAGATTTCAGAAGATGTGTTATTTTGCTCTGTGTTCAGAACTATGGGGTGTAATCTGGTCACACTGGGCTTTTGTTACTACATTTTTACTCCTTTCACCTACTCTGAAATGAATCATTTGTTAATCCTGTCCATCTCCCTTTTTGTTTTATCTAACTATAGTGAAAGGTCTGTGCCTACCCAAGACCCTATCAAGTATGCTGAAGCACAGGTCCAGGAAGAAGATGAAAAAGTGGATGAAGAGATGCGCGATGACTATGACTACACTATTGATTCTGCAACTTATGAAGCATCTGACTACCTGGACCCCTTCTATGACCGCCCCTCTGAGACCACTCGGGCACCACCAGCTCCAACCACATTGGCTCCAGAAGATCCAGGTAAAGTGAAGTACAGTAAATCCAGCAAAGCATAGCAGTGGTGTCCAAGTAACATTTCAGATACTGCAGAATTTTTTCAGAAAATGTAAACATAAGTCACAGTTTGGGGTAAAAGGAAGGAACAAACCAATCCAACACAGGGCCCACCCATAACACAAGCACACACTCACTTTTATTTATTAACCTACCCACCAGATCATTTTGAGCAAGCACCTGGAGCAAAACCCACCACAGAAACAGAAACAGTGACTGTGGTCAGGACTTTAACCCACAAGGAATCCTTTTTCAAAGATTATTTCTAAGTGGTATTAAAGTGAAACAGTAGTGCTATGTTATTGATTATCTAGACCTTGCTTCTTGGTGGCTACTGTAACACGGTACCAAATTACAGTTTATGTAATCATTCACTGTTTTGTCGTGGAGTCACACCACTCTCCGTCCCAGTTTGGACATTTGCACTATGGTAACTGCTGCCCGCCAGCCATGAACCCATAATGTTCAGACTCCAAAGTCCCTCAGAAGCAGCTCATTTAAGTACTGTCTTGAAGACTGGGGATATTATTGTAAATGAGAGTGGACCAGGAATTAAACAAATGTGAAGCAAGATTTGTGTCAATTTTATTAACAAGAGGTTAAAATGATCTTTTAACCAAAATCAAAACTATACAATGAAGCAAAAGTCAAAACCTGGGAATCAAACAGATCTTTTGTAAGACCCAAAATCCAAATCCAAAAATCAAATCCAGAAAATAAATGAAAGGATTTGTTAGCAAAGAAACAATCAAAAAGAAAGTCTTTGGGTCAGCGATTTCATACTTTATCTATCAAACTTAGATAGAACATGGCCATCTGAGCTAACCTCTAAACCTGTGACCTAAGGAAATCAGGGCCACAACCTCTGTGGATATGCCTCCAGTGATCAGAGGACACCTCATGTCAACAGGATCCACAAAAGGGTGTCACCCTAGAGAAAAGACAAAATGGTTTTACGGTAATATGTACAAAAATTTTAAACTTTGTTAAGGTGCAAAAAACAAACTAAAAACCCTCAGATCTCTGTGTGTCAACCCCTTATAATAGATATCCAATTAACCAAAACTCTGATATAATTTGTATAAATTTTCCAAAATCAGAGATCATAACACTTTACAACATAAGCTTATAGGTGAACTCATACATTCTTGGGCACTGGAACTACCTCAGAACACTACAACCAGAGCACTTAATGGTGACGTCAGCAGGGTTCTTTCTCACTCAGTGCCTACCTTTTGTGCGGCACACACCACTACACTCCACCCATCCACAGTGCAAATGCTGCTGACTACGCCAAATGGAATTTGATTATAAATGTTATGCTTTTGAGCAGCACGGTGGCACAGTGGGTAGCGCTGCTGCCTCGCAGTTAGGAGACCAGGGTTTGTTTCCCGGGTCCTCCCTGTGTGGAGTTTGCATGTTCTCCCCGTGTCTGTGTGGGTTTCCTCCGGGTATTCCGGTTTCCTCCCACAGTCCAAAGATATGCAGGTTAGGTGCATTGGCGATTCTAAATTGTCCCGTGGGTGTGTGTGTGCGTGCCCTGTTGTGGGCTGGTGCCCTGCCCGGGGTTTGTTTTCTGCCTTGCACCCTGTGTTGGCTGGGATTGGCTCCAGCAGACCCCCGTGACCTTGTAGTTAGGATATTGCAGGTTAAATGGATGGATGGATGGATGGATGGATGGATGTTATGCTTTTCACTCTGACCCTAAACCTTTTGTTCTTTGCTATGCGTGAGCACATACTGTGAACTGTAGTATATATAGCGCCTTCAGTTGTGTGTTCCTGTTTCTGCCTACCAGACTCGAGGACCGTCATTCATACCTTGCCCACTAGGTAATAAGGGCTTCAGCCCCTGAGATTCTCCCTTACACATATACTGGTGTTTCAGCCAAGACTACACTATGCACAGATATTATTGAGGACATCATTTCTCACTTCTACTAACCTGGAATTAATAATGAGCTCTTAATTCAAGTGGTGAGAAACCCCACAGACAGATTAGCAGTGAAGGCAAACTGTTAATTTCTTCTCTAATACATAAGGAGAAGCATAGGCAGAAGTACTGTATAAAATATATCACCTGAACTCTTGTAATTTAAGATGATCTTCCTCCCAGGTGGCTAATTTCCTTAATTACAGCAGAGACAGACTCACAGCAGCAGATGGAAAAGAAGATTATATCATATTTTTAAAATATTTTTTTTGTGTAATAGTTAACAGTATGTCCATCCTTTGAGAGGTGACTCGTGCCTCCTTGTTATCCTTATTCCAAATAAAAGTTTAAATGCTCAGTCAATAATCACATGAGTTCAAAAGGAGTTTTCATTGTACCTTTTGTTAAATAAGAAAGCAAACAATCACTTCTTAAACCTTATCCAATTCAAACAAGAGTTCCAAAACAAAGACAAATTGTTTAATCTTAACCACATCAAGCAATTCCAGCAATTTCAGTTTAGCCTTTCATATATTTAAACATAATTCAGTCCCAAATTATGAATATTTCGTGAGTTCTAAAATTTTCATCTACATATCATTCACACTTTGCAATTTTTTATTTTGTTCAGTGATTTAATACACCAAAAAATTACACATGAGGTATGGCAGATGTCAAGTGAGAACTTTGATTGGAAGAGATCTGCCTGCCTCAGGAAATAATATCTGTTACGGTGTGAGAAGTGGGATTTTCCAAAAAAGGAAAATGTATCCTTTTACAAATTTGGTTTCATTATGACTCCTGTCATACACCACATTGAAACCCCAAGCCATTTTTATATGTATTGTTTGAAAATCATTAAGTGATATTCCATCTATCTTTCTATCTTCTTAACCAGTCCAGTCCAGGATTCTGCACAGAGGGTCTCTATCCCTGCAAGCACTAAACAAAATGCAGAAAGAAACTGTGGATATACAGTCGACCCTTGATATACGACCAGCCTGACATGTGAACAACTTGCTTTATGACCAAAATTTTTGTTCTGAATTACGAACAAAATCTTGCGTTACAACCCGAATGCGGTCACGTGTATCCGCTTGTGCGATTATAAACAAACAGCCGAGAGCGTTTGTAAGCATCAGTCGGAGCCCAGATACATGTGTTTGTGGACGTAATTTTGGTCAGTGCAGTGATTTATATAATTTATTTAGATAATTGCTAAGGAAGGAAGTGAAGGTAACGAAGGTAAAGAAAGCGATCACAATCAAAACGAAGAAGGAAATTGTGTGGAAATATGAGAGTGGCGTTCGTGTGACCGATCTCACTAATATGTACAGCATGTCGAAATCCACCATCTCGACAATTTTACAAAGAAAAGATTTGTATAAGGAAGCTCCTTCCAAACAATAACCACCTTCCATTTCATTCTCCTCCTCCTTCCTTCCTGCAAGCCAAAGATGTCAACTTAAATGGCGAGGACAGTATGAAATTGTTGTTTCTGGTAGGCTAGGCACTTTTTATAACTTTTTGGTTAGTACATTTGAAAAATTATTGGTGTTTTTGGTAAATTATGCACATTATACAACCCTTTTCTATTAAAAAAGTTAAGTAAGTGTTGCTGTGGGTGGTTCGGAACACATTAAGGGCATTTCCATTATTTCTTATGGGAAAAATAGTCTTGACTTACAACCAAGTTGAGTTACAACCAGCCCTCGTGAACGAATTGAGTTCGTAAGTCAAGGGTCCACTGTACTGTAGCTGCTGTCCTATAACAGAGAACACTGAACTAACCACACAGAAAGTTTATGTACACACTTACACTCCTTCACGCATAAAGAGCCAATTTACAGGCACCAGTCGTCCTTACCAGCATGTCTCTAAGTTGGGAGATTACTGTGTTTCTTGGAGAAAAACCTAATGTGTAAATAAACTAAGTTTTGAACCCAGGGTGTTGTAGTCGTAAGGCACCAACACTAACCACTGTGCCACCTATATTTTCATCAAAAAGTGATTTTTTTATTAAGGCTATAAGTGAGTTAAAAATCTCATCGATTTACCTCACTTTTAACTGTATATGAAATGTCATCACTACAGTTCCAGACAAATATGTTTTAAATGTCAACTGTTTAAGAAACAAATAAACACACAGTTCTTTTTTATTGTATCTTCTTTAGCCATCTTATTTGATACACACAGGAGGGGGAGTGAGGAGACGTCTTTTATTAACAATGAGATTCATATCTGCTTGTCTCACACTGAGTGGTGATGACAATATAATAGAAAACCTACAGTGAATACAACATCAGGTGATAGACATAAGAGACACGCATCAGATATGCTCATGCAGTTGTCACTACAAACAGATGTTGAAGAGCCTTATGATCTGAAGATGAAAACTCACCTTGAATCTAGTGACGTGGGTGCAGACGGTCCTGTGCTGTTTACCAGAATCAGTGAGGGTGAAAGTGACCATGCAAGATGGCTGAGGTTTTTAATAACACCGCTAGTCTTTTTATCGTGGCATGTGTTATGTATGTCCTGAAGAAAAGGGGTATGTGTGCCGGTTCTATTCTGTACCAACTTTACCACCTCTGTAGTGCTTTAATCCAGAGGTGAGAAGGTGCCATAGTAGGATGTTAAGCAACCAGTGGGGCTGGACTCCAATGTGTGAGCACATGATGGAGATGTCAGGGAATTCATTAGACATCTAAGGAACAAAAGGCGTTGATAAGCCTTCTTAACAAAAGTGGCGACGGGTAATGTCCCCTTCAGGTCATCAGTGATGGTGGCTCCAAAAAATTGAGTCACTCTGCAGACTCGCTGCTGATGTAGATGGGAGGCTGGTCCATCTTCCAAAGTCCATGACCTGCTCATTGCTTTGTGGTCACACAGATATTTTACTATTTACTGTACTAGGGGGCTGTGCCCCCTGCTCACTTCACTTGCCCATGCAGGGAGGACCCAGGATGCAAACCCATGAACTCCTTATTACGAGGCAGCAGCACCACCATTACACCACCAGTGCAAATCTCAGCAGTACTGGCTAATCTCCACCACAGAATGCCAGTGTTATCCTAAACTGTTTAATATTTATATTTAAATGGTCACTTAAACTGACTGCCTGTTGCTTAATTGTAATTGAGTTGTCTATTTTTATTTATTAGCAGCCAGTATTTCATTCATAGTAACAAACAGATGTTTTCATTATTTTTGGTTTACAGTTACGCCAACTACCCGGCCAACAGATGGAGTGGATGTGTACTTTGAGATGCCTGGCGATGAAAGTGAACATGCCAGCTTCCTACGGGCCAAAATGGACCTGGAAGAACGACGAATGAAACGCATCAATGAAGTAAGTAAGCAGGAATTTAAAAGGGGAAGCCTCTAATGGTCCCAGACATGATACAAGTCACACATTATTCAAAGTAACGGATAATAGCGCAAGGAAGGCTTTATTTTCTTCTACTTTCAAATGATGCACCTTGTGACTGATCTTATAAGCCAAACTCATTTGATGATCAATGTCAATCGATGACCTTCTCCACCAGCTCCGTTTCTCTGTGCGATTACACCCTCAGCTTCTATAGTGGCGCTCTTCTGCTCGCAGCATTCATTTGCATGAATTGAATGCCCCGTTTCTCCACATGATCACAGCTGAGGCAAAAAAAAAGGATGCGATACCGAAAAATACCCCACTCACTACAGCAAATATCGACAAATAAAAAACGTGTCAGTTAGTTTTATTTTTTTCTGTACTGTCATCATGTTTTAATTAAATCAGTCAAAGTGTTTTTTGAGATATTGGGGTATTTAGTTTTTCTACTGTGTGGAGTGGAAACCCCTAAATGTTAAAAATGTACTTTTTTATTAGATACCTACAGCCCTAGATGTGCCATCTTGCCAAATTTCAGCTTTATAACTAAACGGAAAATACTGTTTTTGTTGATGAGTGAGTGAGTCAGCTTTGCATTATATTTATATTTTGCTTATATAGATATATAGTCATAATTAGTATTTTTGACAGTTCTTTTATTAAGTCTAAACAGTACTTCCTGTTTGATTTTTATTTATTATTAGCCTTTTATCAGGCACGCACAATATATTGGAGTTTGGGCCTGAACAGGAAACCTTTGGGCATAAAGTTCAATGTCCTGCCGACTATACTGCTCTGCCTTCTTGTTATGCTTTATTCAATTTCAGTTCAGTTTATTTTGTTGACAACACATTTCTTGTTAAGAAGATGAGTGGATTATTCCATAAATAAATCTTGTTAAAATATAAAACAAAACAACATTTACTGTAGCACAGAGGCACTGTAGCTAGTGTTGCTGTGTCATAGATCTTGCATCCTGTATTTCAATTTAATACCTGATCATTTTTAATTTCAGTTTTGCATGTTCTCACCAGGTCTGCAGGGTTTTTTTTCTGGGAACTGTAGTGTTCCTCCAAAATCCCAAAGACATTATTGTGTTTGATTGACATTGTGATAAGAATGAGTCACCAGACATCATAAAGGTTTGGGGCAGCTACCTGTATATTATTTCCCTGCTGCAAAAGTTTTGAAATATTTGAACAGAGATGTTCACAAGACTGAGTTCAAAACAGAACTGAATATTTGGAGGTAAGATGGCAGTTTTATGGGCTGGGGAAGGAAATGGTGTCATCTAGGCCGGAACCAGAAGTGACGTCATCAGAGGTGCCAGTGCCGGAACCTGGTGAGATTTCCCAGGAATGGTCTGCAAGAAACTGAGAGAGACAGTCAGCACAGTCTGCCACCCCCTGGTCTGGTGTAGTATTATAGTTCCCCAGGCCCTTTAGCTGTCTCCTAATCACATGTGTGTGACAACATTTTTAACTGTTCTTGGGGTGAGCGTTGGTATGTGAGCTGACCCTGCAGCGGTCTGTCACCCAGTCCAGGACATGTTCCCTGTATTCTGAATTGGATTAAATGGGTGAATAGGAAGTAAGCAGTGTGTTCCTAGAAGCTTACTCTTTCTCACACACACACAAACATACACACATTTATATATTTTGTAATAGTTTTTATAACATTTTGTGTTCTATGTTGCTGCTTGAAAAAGTAAACTATCTATCTATCTATCTATCTATCTATCTATCTATCTATCTATCTATCTATCTATCTATCTATCTATCTATCTATTTAATATAGTGCCTTTAATTATCTATCTATCTATTGTGAGACTTGCCCGGACACCACCAGTTGGAAACCACTTCTTTATCAATTTCACACGTTTATTAAACATTAATAAAGACATTCCCAACACTACACACAATGCACAAAGCAATAATCATCCCAAATATCTCTCTGTCTCAGTCTTTGACCGCCTCTATTCTCCTCCTGGGAGCTTCGTCCTGCTCCCACTCCCGACTCTGGCTCCCCGACTGTCGGTAGGCGGCGCCTTTTATCCCTGCCCGGATGTGCTCCAAGTGTCTGATGACGTCCATCCGGCAGTGCTTCCTGGTGTGGCAGAAGTGCTGCCCTTTGAACCGGAAGCACTCCGGGCGTCCCTGGCAGGTTCCTCCACCATCTTGCCAAGTGTGGCAGAAGTAACTATTTCCAAGTCCTATGAGGCTTACGGCGCCCCCTGGCGGTGGCCATGGGTCCCAACAGGCCAGAAGCTCTTTGTTCTTCTCCCGTGGTCCTCTCCTGCTCCAGGGCGGTTGCCCCCTCGTGGCCCGGAAGCTATTCCTACCACCTTCTAGTCCTTTTAGGCATCCCGGTCAGGTAATAACCCCGGCAATCTGCCACACTATCTATCTATCTATCTATCTATCTATCTATCTATCTATCTATCTATCTATCTATCTATCTATCTATCTATCTATCTATCTATCTATCTATCTATCTATCTATCTATCTATCTATCTATCTATCTATCTATCTATCTGTATAATATAGTGCCTTTTGTTATCTATCTATCTATCTATCTATCTATCTATCTATCTATCTATCTATCTATCTATCTATCTATCTATCTATCTATCTATCTATCTATCTATCTATCTATCTGTATAATATAGTGCCTTTTGTTATCTATCTATCTATCTATCTATCTATCTATCTATCTATCTATCTATCTATCTATCTATCTATCTATCTATCTATCTATCTATCTATCTATCTATCTATCTATCTATCTATCTATCTATCTATCTATCTATTCTAGTCAGGGTTATAAGAATTGTACTTTCTCATCCAGCAAGTTGTGCCAGTCCATCACAGGACACTCAGAGTCACCCACATTGGACCAATTTTAAGTGACCATCCAGTTCAACTACAAGTGTCTGATGTGAAATCTTTGCAACTTAAATCAAACATGTACTGTATATTTCATAATAAAGAAATGCCTTTGCGAATCAAAGTAGCAATTAAGCTCAGTAAGGTGGCAGTGCTAATCATTACTCCATGATGCAATGCAAATTCATTAGTTTAGTACTGTGTTTAATTTGGACGTTTTTGGAAATTGTATGTTCTATGAGATATCCAGTGATTTCTTATATTTTTTTTAACAATGCAATGCCATTTTTGGTGTAGAGTTGTCTCAGTGACTAAAGTATATCTGTCCTGTCTTTTAAGTGAGTGCTGAATGATTTTCCGTAGTCTCAGCCCATCGCAGACGCTGCCTCCCACTGAGCACTACTGCTTGATGAACTCTATAAGGTGTGCTAAATTTGGACACAAAAAGCATTTTCTCCTTTTTCTTTTCTTGTCAGGTATCTGTTCTATGTTTCTGCAACTCCTGCAGACTTTTTAAAATAAATTTGTTTGCCTTTTCATTTTCTGGGGGTATTGGCAAGATTTAGACTAACCGTGGTAAAAAGATGTCATTTTTCTTTTGTATTTCCGACATCGCTGCACTAAAATTGTTTAAATGCACCATGCTGTCATGAGGATGCTTTCTCCATGGAGATGCACATCTAAGCAGCCAGTGAGTTTTAGAAGAGGTATGAATAATACTTTGCAACATACTGTTTAAAATGATTACAGTGAAATATTGAAACAAAAATCTCCCTCATTTGCACTGGTCACAAAGAAGAGCAAACTGTGAATAGCATGTCAGTTCGACACATGACGCATTCACTCAGATTGAGCCAGTTTAGCGCTGAATTTGTATGAAGTTGTGATAAAAGCATCCTGTCTCTCCTCACCCAGTCTCTAATAATCTCTCTCAAACATTTAGCCACACTAAATTGACTTTTCATCTGCTTTCTGATTTCTAACGTGATCTGGCAGCCATTAGTGAAAGCCTCCTCCATTCAAAAAGAGCACTGGTCAAGAGTAGTCAGGTTCTTTTTCTGGAGGTGCATTCCAATTCCCTTGTCGCCTCAGTTTGTGCCCCCTGACAGGCTCCTTTGGGTCCACTGCGCACTTGAGACCTGTACTGCATTAGAGCTGCACAGAATATTGAAGAACTGCACAGTCAAATGGTTAACTGTATAGAATTGGAAGTGCAAAGTGAGCATCAGGGGACATAAGGGTTCAATAAGGAAAACAGATAATAGTAATAATAATAATAATAATGATGTTTTATTAATGTAGCACCTTTCATACACTCAAGGACAATTTACAATTCAATAAACACATTAACAAGACAGTGGAAATCACATACAAGAAAATGATTAATACTCATTGAAAAGATGTGTTTTTAATAGGAGTTTGTAGTACTAGGGTGTTGTACTGTGTTAGCCATTATGAATGTAGAGAAAAGCCAAGCAAAATGACACCTTTTACTGGCTAACTAAAAAGATTACAATATGCAAGCTTTCAAGGCAACTCAGGCCCCTTCTTCAGGCAAGATGTAATCTTGGGATGTAATAATAGGAGTTTTAAATGAATAAAAGATTTTTCCTTGCGAAGGCTGAGAGGAAGAGCATTCCAAATTTTAGGGGCTATCACACTGAAAGATCTGCCACCCATAGTTACTAACCTGTATTTAGGTACAGTGAGTAAGTTAGTGTCCAATGATCTTAATGCACGGGCAGGAGTGTAAGGAAGCAGCAGCTCAGACAGATAGTGAGGGGCTAACCCATGAAGGGCTTTAAAGGTGAGAAGAATAATTTTATATTTAATGGGATGGAACCAGATCATGAAAGGCCTTAAAAACTTGCAGGTGAAGATTATATTAGATGTGAAACAGGACAGGTAACCAATGTAATTTTTGAAGTGTAGGACTAATATGCTCCCACGTTTTTAAATGTGTAACAATCCTTGCTGCTGAATTTTGGACATACTATAGTCTGTTTAAGCTCCACACCGGGATTCTACACAGCACGGCCTTGCAATAGTCAAGTCACAAGGTGACAAAAGCACGGATATGGGTCTCATCATTAAAGAAAAGGACGCAACCTTGAAATTTGCTTAAGATGGTAAAAAGGCTGCCCTGGTATGTCATATTATTAGTATGTGGTTTAAAGGAATGTGTGGGATATAAAATAACACCAAGATTTTTTTAACCTGTGCAGATAGAGATCTAATTTCTAGTGAAGAATTGTCAATTTTCCTTGAAGTACCTGAAGATGAAATAATTAAAGCCTCAGTTCTTTCACTATTTCATCTCAGTGTTTTGTATCTGTGTGGAATGTCCTGTGTGGAAATAAACCTCCATGTCATCTGAGTAATAGTGAGACTGCAGACCATGCCATCTAATAATGGCACTAAGAGGGAGCAAATAAATAATAATGAGCAGGGGACCAAGAACTGATCTCTGGAGGACACCCACCATGAAACAAATGAGAAGGGTCAGACCTAAACCCACTAATGGCAACAAATTAATGTTATGATGGTATGATTTGAACCAAGCAAGAACATTTGCAGTAATGTTTAATTCTTGCTTGAGTCTAAACAAAAGAATGTCATGATGCACTGTATCAAAAGGAGCAGTAAGGTCTAAAGAGATGTTAAGTGTTAAAAGACCTGCCGCAAACCAGGAAATCATTGGTCACCTTGGCAAATGCAGTCTCTGTACTGTGGTTGGCCCTGAAATCAAACTGCAATTCCTCAAACAGATTATTGAAGACAAGATGGCCTTTCAAATGACGCACGACAGCATGTTCTAAGATTTTACTAAGAAACAGAAGGTTGGAAATAGGATAATAGCTTTTAAGGTCCTCAGGGTCAAGTTCAGGTACCTTAAAGTGTAACAACAGCCATCTCAAGGCTGGAAGGAACCAATCCAGTAGAAAGAGATGTGTTAATAATACTGGTAATAAAAGGGAGGAGGAAAAGCAGATCAGCCTTAACCAAAAAAGGAGGAATGGGATCCAAGCTTCAGACAGCGTAGCCCCATTTGCAAAAAAAAAATTCCATGCTCTGTCCAGCCCTATTGCCACCAGGAGTTGGCATTAAAATTTCTAAATTTTAATGAGAACAAGACAGAAGTAATGTTGTTTAGACACAATGGCACCAAGCGGGACCCCCGGCATCGACCTTTCCACTGTGGCTCAATATGAGAAATCCATGTTCACAAATTTAGGTGTGAAAATGGATTCTACTGTAAAACTTGATAGCCATGTGAACGCAGTGGTAAAATCTTGCTTTTTCCAGTTGAGGCGGCTGTCAAACATCAAGCCTGTTTTGTCTAAACGCAACCTTGAAACAGTGATACATGCTTTTATAACTTCTCGTCTAGATTACTGCAATGCGCTTCTTTTTGGAATTAGCCAGGCTTCCATTGCTCACCTACAGCTGGTGCAAAATGCCGCTGCTTGATTTTTAACTGGTACAAGCAAGTAAGAGCATATTACCCCAATTTTGGCTTCCCTTCACTGGCTCCCAGTTCATTTTCGAATCCATTTTAACATTCTTGTATTTGTTTTTAAATCCTTTAATGGTGTGCCCCATTTTATCTGTCAGAACTGCTGCACCCATATGTCCCGTCTTATTCTCTCAGGTCAGCAGACCAGATGCTTTTACTTGTCCCTAAGACACGATGCAAACTTAGAGGTGATCGGGCTTTTTCAGTTGCAGCTCCAAAACTCTGGAACAATTTGCCATTGCACGTTAGGCAGGCTCCTTCAGTTGCTGTCTTTAAATCTCTCTATTATATAAAAAAATCCTGGAATGAGATGTGACTTTTTCAGAGAAATACTTTCAAGTCCCACAAGACTTTGTGCCAAGAGATTTAACCATGCCCAGGGCTGGAAATAAAATACAAAGAGTAGATGACAAAGTAGAACGTCATAAATAGGTTTAAACACGTTGGCGCGATACACATGCAGCGCAGGTTGGAAATAATGAAAGTACTAAATTTGGAAAGTTTCAAAAAAATAATAGTAAAGATCGTATTAGCTCAAACAATTGGAAATTATTACTCGGTGAAATAACGGAACAGCAAAAAGAGATTGAATATATTGTTTGGATTTAAACTTAAAGTCGGAGTCTTGTAGATCGTCTAATTCATGTTGCCATCAGGGAAAAGTACTGTTTCTTCCCAATGAAGAGGCGTATCCACAAGAATTAAAAGATTTGTTGTTTGGTGAAAGTGAAATCCAAAAATGCGAGTGGCAGAGACGTGAAGTGGCTGGCGAGTAGCGCAGTACAGAGGGTTGGCGAGCAATGCGAGCAGGGGGCACACTTTTACTCCCTGGCCTTTGACCCAGTGTGAGATGTTGACTGGGTCCTTAGTTGACTATCTGTGTATTTTTTTTTAATGAATTTCTTCAGCTTTAGTGTGTTTTTGCTTCTTTTATCTCTTTGGTTATTGTGTGTCTTATATGTTGGATTTTATTGTACAGCACTTTGATCAGCCCAGATGTTGTTTTTAAAGTGCTTTATTAATTGATTGATTGAATAAATAAATAAATAAATAAATAAATAAATAAATAAATAAATAAATAAAGTCGGGTATCCAAATTGGTCACAAACCTATATAGTATTTGCCCAGCCTCTTTGTGTCCACATGGGTGTTCTCCCTGGATTGTGGTTTCCTCTCACATCCCGAACACAACAAATGAGGTTGACTGGTGACACTAAATTGGCTTGGTGTGACTGAATGTGCTTTTAGACCCACTCGCTCCTCACGACCGCATATTGGAATTTGCATGTTGTGAAAATGGACGGGTGGATGGAGAATAGATGCTTGAAAAATGAATCCCAGAAATTTTAGATAATCAGCGAAGATAAGCAGTATAGGAGTTGGAGCTGGAGCTGGAGGTTTGTGTCGACACGCTAGAAAATCAATGCAAATCTCATTGTTCTTCTTCAAGGAAAAATTGGATTTCTAAAGCGTGATGACCGATTAGCTCTCAGAATTCATGATTACACACCCTTGGCACGTCACTTGTTTGTGTGTCTGTTCATCAGCTTTCTGTTTCCAAGCTGGAGAATGATGCCAGTCAATGAATACCCAATATAAAACCAAATTAATTCCTTTCTGCTACAAAGTGTCTTGTGACTCACCAGCCCCCAAACATCCCAAGGGGTTTCAAATTCAAATTCAAATGCATTTCATTTAGCACAGCTCACAACTTATTGCCTCATGGCGCTTTAGCTGTGCTGACGTGAGGCAGAACTATACAGATTTATATTCATACTGCACTTATTAGCCACAAAGTGGAAGTGTCTTTGCTTGAGTCTTTAACTTTGAACGACAAAACACCCATTACAATTAGGACAAGCCAACTGTCATGGGCTGCCAGCAATGCGCGACTCAACATAGAATACAGTAGACACATTTAGGGAAAAATCCAAAAATAAGACAATATACAAATAAAAGCAAAGGTGTTGTCTTTCCAGAAGTTCTGATGTGTATGTGATTCAATACAAATGACAGTATAACTGTGAGGGACGTATTGGTGTCCCCAGCTCCCTTGCCTATTGCAGAAGTTCTTGATAAAGGAAAGTCAGCAAGGGAGCTGTGATAGTCCCCTTCCACGTCAGGACATGGTTACCAAAGGACGCGGCAGCAACAGCTACACCGGACATATTGGAAGGGCTTGGGAGCGAAGACAGGACAGTGGGCAGAGTGTATTCCCCATATTCTGGGTGGCAGCATTCCTTCTGGTGAGCCCCAGTATTGTCACCCGCAGGGCAGTAAAGGAGTTGTGGTCCCATGGGGATGCCCTGTAGGGTTCTGTGGTGGTTGTCTGGAGGAGGTATTGGATATTGACAAGACAAGGACTGTTGTGGTCCTGACTGACCCAGAAGTACTTCCTGGGGATAATAGATTGAGCACTGGAAGTACGCTTAGGCCGGGCTTAAAAAAAGACCCTCTACTTGGCCTGAGGAGTCGGAGTTGGCAGAGAGACTATAGGCAAGACTCGACTAGGAGGAGTGAAGTAGAACGTAAAGAACCGGAAAAGGAAATGCTCTGTTTGTAATTACATCTTGCCTGAAGAAGGGGCCTGAGTTGCCTCGAAAGCTTGCATATTGTAATCTTTCCAGTTAGCCAATAAAAGGTTTCATTTTGCTTAATTTCTCACTACATCCATAATGGATAAGATGGTACAACGCCCTACTACTGCTGGGCAGCTGGAAAAGGAAGCCTGTATAAGGTACATTGTTTGCACAAATAAAAAGCCTTTTATTGACCCAGGACTGTGTCTGGGGTTTGGGGCTCAGTAGCACCTCCTACTGGCCACAAATTGAATTGGTCTTTCGTCTAGGCGGTCTTCAACATTTTTCTTGCAAGCAGTTTCGAGCAGCCATGCGTTTTTGCTGCCTTTTTCCTAAGCAGCAAAGAACTGCCAGCTTCAGCTGAATGATTCTCCCAAGTTCACATTGGAATTCTCCATGTGTAAAGGAGTCTGGGTCGGACTTGTGCGTCGTATTACAGGGGGCATCATCTTCCATGTTTGCTAATTTTATAAACCAGCCAGAGTATCAGCAGCAAATCCATCCTTTGATCTGCTTCACACTGTGATGGAGAATGGCAGGCCACAAAGGCAAGGAAGGAGGACTGAGAGAAACGTGCTAAGGTTGAAACCGATAACTGAACAGAGTGTTGTCAGAATCCAATATGTAAACCACTGCACGTCCCTGAGATCCAATTAGTAGAGTTAAATATAGGAAGAGTAAGATTTCTTACAGCCAGGAAGCATGAATTCTGAAAGTCTCGAACCAGAGTTGATAGAAATAGTACAGTTGAATAATAATGATATGTTTTATTTATATAGCGCCTTTCCCATGCTCAAGGCGCTTTTGTTGTTTTTCCACAGTTTCTTTTTTTCCCCTTGATGCTTTTGCTTGTTCACTTCCATTGCTACCAAATAAGTGCCACATGAAAGCAAGTGGGTCCTTCACTCCTTTCTGTGGGCACCAACTGTACAGCACTCTGGGTAATACTATTAATGGGGTGGGCACACGTATTAGACACAAGTCACATACAAATCCATACAAAAAGACGTTACCCTTAAGTCATGAATACAGAGACACATTTTCAGTTTGATTCTGCATGTGCATTTTGTATTTTAATGTACTGTATCTACAAGTTTAATACTAATTTTTAGCTTACTACTAGGATCAGTGTTATATTCTTGGGGAGGCAGTCCCGTTCAACATTGGCTGCTACAGCTCTGTGATGTCACATTGGCCTCACAATGCATTATGGGGCACTGGAAGAAAAAAGCTTCTCTAGACTTTGTCAGCAATGAATACAGTGTATTTGCTGCGTAAAACGCATTGGCGAATATCAATGAACAACACTAAAAAAGACAATGGTGACATATGACGTGACTTCTGAGGAGCAGAGTGATGGGTACATAAAACGTCAATGGCCATTACCAGGACAATGTCATAGTAATACAAAAATCACAATGATAAAATTAATTACAAAAACAGAGGTGAGACTTGCAGTAAATCTACGTAAAGTTGAGACACAGAGAAAAAACAATAAGGCTCAGAAAAAAAATGTTTTCTTAGAGTTAAAACTTACCAAACATACAGCGAGTCAGGAGATATTCTCAAACTAGAGCTTTCTCAATTGGTGGGCCCTCTTTTTAGTACAATGCTTTTTGTGTCAGCTTAAAAGGTAAAGTGTTCTATGGGTGTTCACTATGTAGCCATACTCATCGTCAATGTGCTGACTCAGATAGAAGCAGTAAGAACTTTAATAAAAAGGATCAGGAGAAGAGGCATAGTCACTAACAGAAACAAAGATTATTAGCAACCTTGAACAAGTCTCTTAAGCTGAAAATTTGCTCCAGGGTCGCTGTACAATGGCTGACACTACATGAAAATACAATTTCCCCTCAGGGATTAATACAGTGTACCAAAAAAAATCAAATTACAGTGGTACCTCAGTATACGACCGCATTGGAATAAGTCCAACTTGGTATACGTCCTGTTTGGACTCGGAAAATTTTGCTTGGTATACGACCTTTGTTTGGAATACGACTCGCATGCTAGAACACCGTCATTTCTACCCTTGTTTACCTCTCTCGAGACAAAGCCACGACTGCCCACGAGCGTCAGTACGCCAGTTGCTAGTATTCAGTAAACAACCCGCGCTATAACTCTATGTGAATTTTCACGTGATTTTGTTTTTTTTTCGTGTAAATTTGAATTGATTGTTGAAAAGTATGAAGGTGGCATGCGTATCTGGGACATGGCTGCTGCATACCGTATGCCGAGAACAACGGTATCTACAACCCCAATTCCAATGAAGTTGGGACGTTGTGTAAAACGTAAATGAAAACAGAATATAATGATTTGCAAATCCTTTTCAACCTATATTGAATTGAATACACTACAAAGACAAGATATTGAATGTTCAAACTGATAAACTTTATTGCTGTTTTGCAAATCTTCACTCATTTTGAATCTGAACTTTTGAACACGTTCCAAAAAAGCTGGGACATGGGCATGTTTACCACTGTGTTATATCACCTTTCCTTTTAACAACACTCAATAAGCGTTTGGGAACTGAGGACACTAATTGTTGAAGCTGTGTAGGTGGAATTCTTTCCCATTCTTGCTTGATGTACAACTTCAGTTGCTCAGCAGTCCGGGGTCTCCGTTGTCGTATTTTGTGCTTCATAATGCACCACACATTTTCAATGGGAGACAGGTCTGGACTGCAGGCAGGCCAGTCTACACTGAAAAAAATAACTTGTTGGATAAACTTAAAAAAAGTATGGCAATCAATTGCATTCACCTTTTTAAGTTCTTTCAACTAACACTACTTTTAAGTAAATCCTACAATGCTATTAATGCAAATTTAACATTGCTTTTTGAGTTGAGTGAAAATAAAAATGTGATACGAATTTTTTGGATTAATTAACATTTTCTTTTACAAAATTATTACTTTTTTAAGTTGAAACAACTAGTGTTCATAATTTAACCCTACTCAAATGGTTTATGTATAAGTTACACAAGATTTTAATTGGAATAAACTTAAAAAGGTTTACGCAATCGATTGCCATAATTTTTTTGAGTAAGCATAACTCAATATTCTTACCTTTTCAAACAGAAGTCATAAAAGTGGAAAAAAGCACAAAAAGCACAAGAGTATAGTTTTTGTATTTTAATGTATAAAACATTATTACAATATTTTTCTTTACAAATAACAGTAATTACAATGTAGATTTTATTTTACCTTTATTTTCTCTTCGCAAAAGCCTACAGCCATCTTATGGGCTCATTAACACTGAAATTTACTTTACAATCCAAATTGTTCATTTCCTTCTAAATGTTTGCTAGTCACAGTATGTAACTTTTACAAAATAAGGTTAACTGAGAAGCTGTAAACTTAATAACCTTAACAAAATCTTGTGTAAAGTAGGGACATCCATCCATTATCCAACCCGCTATGTTCCCGCACACTTTTACTACGAAGCCACGCTGTTGTAACACATGCAGTATGTGGCTTCTCATTGTCCTGCTGAAATAAGCAGGGACGTCCCTGAAAAAGACGTCACTTGGACGGCAGCATATGTTGCTCCTAAACCTGTATGTACCTTTCAGCATTAATGGTGCCTTCACAGATGTGCATGTTACCCAGGCCATGGGCACTAACACACCCCCATACCATCACAGATGCTGGCTTTTGAACTTTGCGCTGATAACAATCCGGATGGTCCTTTTCCTCTTTGGCCCGGAGGACACAACGTCCATGATTTCCAAAAACAATTTGAAATGTGGACTCGTCAGACCACAGCACACTTTTCCACTTTGCATCAGTCCATCTCAGATGAACTTGGGCCCAGAGAAGCCGTCAGCGTTTCCTGGTGTTGTTGATATATGGCTTTCGCTTTGCATGGTAGGGTTTTAACTTGCACTTGTAGATGTAGCGACGAACTGTTAACTGACAATGGTTTTCTGAAGTATTCCTGAGCCCATGTAGTAATATCCTTTACAGAATGATGTCGGTTTTTAATGCAGTGCCATCTAAGGGATCGAAGGTCACGGGCATCCAGTGTTGGTATTCGGCCTTGCCGCTTACGTGCAGAGATTTCTCCAGATTCTCTGAATCTTTTGATGATATTATGGACAGTAGACGATGAAATCCCTAGATTCCTTGCAATTGTACGTTGAGAAACGTTGTTCTTAAACTGCTGGACTATTTGCCCACGCAGTTGTTCACAAAGTGGTGACCCTCACCCCATCCTTGCTTGTGAACGACTGAACCTTTTGGGGATGCTCCTTTTATACCCAATCATGACAAACACCTGTTTCCAATTAACCTGTTCACCTGTGGAATGTTCAAAACAGGTGTTTTATGAACATTCCTCAACTTTCCCAGTCATTTACTGCCCCGTCCCAGCTTTCTTGAAACGTGTTGCTGGCATCAAATTCAAAATGAGTGAAGATTTGCAAAACAACAATAAAGTTTATCAGTTTGAACATTCAATATCTTGTCTTCGTAGTGTATTCAATTGAATATAGGTTGAAAAGGATTTGCAAATCATTGTATTCTGTTTTTATTTACGTTTTACACAACGTCCCAACTTCATTGGAATTGGGGTTGTACGATTGTGAAAAACAAAGACGGTATTAAAAAGTAAAGTGAGGTTAAATTTTCATTAATTTCATCTAATTGCTTTTGTATTTATGTATTTTAGTATTAAGCAGTGTTTAAATTATTTTATACAACCCCATCAATGTATAATATGCCAATAACAATAGGATTTTTTTTCATGGGAACGGATGCATCATTTTCCCTTTATTTCTTATGGGAAATATTTGTTTGGTATATGTCCTGTTTGGTATAAGTCAAAGGATCTGGAACGGATTAAGGATGTATACCGAGGTACCGCTGTAATTGTTTACCAAATTCAAAAAGCTAATCAAAAATTGTAGTTCTTAGGACTAGAAAATGGGAAAAAAATAACAATCAAAAGAATCACACAGCAACACTAAGTTTATTCTGTCTCGTATGGTTTAAAAATGCACACACCGACCTTTATACAGTTGCCCTGGTGATGTTACGTTCTTAGAGCATTCTGGGTAGATTACCATAGTAACCCTAATATCTCAAAAGGGCATCACAGCATAACAATATAATTATTCAGCTGTTTCAGGAAACCTTCTGGAGAACGATAAGGTCATGGATTTACTTAACACTATGAGACGCGTGCGCTTGAGGACGTTGCTACTATTGAAGCAGTGTATTATCTGTACTTTAAGTAAATCTGGAAGATTCCACCGGGTGGCACTGTGAGACATCATCATGATGAGGAAACGACGTCCAGTTTTGTTGTCTTGTCAGTTGAGGGACAAAGATGTTAGATATAAAAAATCTTTGCATTCTGCTGCTGTTGCAAAGGTGCAAAAAAAAAAAAAAGACGGCAACAGCGATACCGATGGTATCTGAGACATTTAAATGTATCACGTCATTATTATGGAGGATATGTAACGCTTGTATTGCCTGTGCGAGAAATGGATGAAGAAAAGCACCATGAAGGCATTTGCAAGTCTGATGATTTGCTTCACTTCATCGATCCTTTAATCAAACATCAAAGCACACACTTTGATCCTCTTGGAGCTGCAAGGCTGCCATCACATATTGATAGTAAACAACGATGTTGACGTCACGTACCAAAACTTGCACACACACACACACCACTCACGTTTTTGTTGGAACTGCGCTGTGTTAATTTCTGAAGACATGCTCAGAGTATCTGTCAAAAGAACGCTGGGAACGCATGGCAGCCATGATTCATGTGCGTGTGCATTCTGAGCATGAATTATAAAATGGGCCTTAAAGCTAGAATTGAATTCTTGAAGCAAAAGAAAAAAAAATAAAAGATATGCGTTGCTCATAACACTTCATGAAATCCCTCAAAAAGTAAAAGAAAAGTACCAAGCACCACGGCTAGGTGATCATAGCCCTGCTTACCAGTGCCTACTGTTTTTCTAGGCATGTGGTGCTGGGATAATCTTGCACAAGATAGTCTACTAAGTTTTTAAAGGGATGGATGACCAGCAGAGGAAATGTAAACAAGCAGAAAGCTGAAACCAGAGAGAAGCTCCATCAAATGTCAATGTCTAAACCCATGATCCATAGTTAGAGAAAATAAGCAAAATTTAGGAACCAGGAACTCTTAATAGCACAACTAACACACACACATCTTCTTTTGATACCTGCACACTCTTTGACAGTTCTGGTTCTTGTAGTAGCCGTTGATTTGTCAACCGTGTAGCTTCTAGGACTGCATAGCATAGCAACTGTTGTTACATCATGATGACAACGGCACAAAATGGTGATGAAAACTCTGCAAAGTAATTTCCGATACTTGATAACAATTTCTAAGATAAAGAAATGCAACATCAGATTTAGCACCTTAAAAAAACATAATGGGACATAACCATTAATATCCATCCATCCATCCATCCATTATCCAACCCGCTATATCCAAACTACAGGGTCACGGGGGTCTGCTGGAGCCAATTCCAGACAACACAGGGTGCAAGGCAGGAAACAAACCACGGGCCGGGCACCAGCCCACCGCAGATAACCATTAATATTAAAAGGTACAAGCAAGCATACAAAAGTATGCCAATGTAAAGAATCATAACATCGAATAGAACGAAGGATGACTTCTGGAACTGTCTGATAAACAAGAGAATGACAAATTAGCCGAATCCCAGATTTAAAACATAACTGACAGGAATGAAATCAAAGCTAGCAGCTAAACGTAAATGGAGTAGTAAGTAGGATCTGAGCTTCAAAGAGAAGTAATAAAGAGCATTGACTTGGGCCGTCACTTTTAATGGAAAATACTATCTATGATTGCCTAGTGTCACACATGCTCACTAATAGGAAGCAGCCAACAAGTCCTAAGGTGAGTGATATTTCTCATTATAAAGGGTTGATTATAGGTACTAATGCCTCTCTCTCTCCATCTATAGAAACAAAAAAGAAAAACAATAATTCACTGACCTTACTTCCGGGTTCTCAAAATGGCCACAGTCTCATAATCCAATCCATCGATGACATCACTTCCGGCTCCACCATAACGACGTCACGTCCAACCATCCCCGATGATGTCACTTCCGTAATGTCATTTCCAGTCACAACCATTTCCTGCCGCCATTTTTCTGCTATACAAGGGGGCTCTGCCCCCTGCTCGCTTTGCTCGCCTACCCCTGGCGTTGGGTATCCTGAAATACATTAGTCGAGCTCATTCATTTTGGAGCCGTGCCTGCTTTGCCCGTGGCATTTCAGACGCGCGTTGTAGGCGCCTGCGTTTATTGATTTTATCCAGGCGGGCTCGTGTTTGTATATCTGTCAGTCGAGCTCGTTCGTTTTGAACCCGTGCCTGCTTTGCTTCCGCAGTTTCAGATGCGCGTTGTAGGCACCTGCGTTCATTGATCTTATCCAGGTGGGCTCGTGTTTGTATCGTTGAGCTGTATTGTGTTTGAATTTGGTGTAAAGCGTTCAGCGGTTTGTACAATCCCAAGCAGCACATTATTCCTAACTTCACTCTGCAGTAGTGCCACTCACAATATGGCGGTGACGCCTGCACCTTCACTCCACAATAGTGCCACTCACAATATGGTGGTGACGCCTGTGCCTTCCGTACTATGTCGGGTTTCACTATGCTATGTAGGCGCCTTTGCCTTTCATACTTTCCCGCGCCTTCCGTACTATCTTTGTGGACCTGTGGGGCCTCCGTAGCCTCTTCCGTTTGAATCTGGGCTGCAGCGCAGAATCCTCTTTTTTGTGTGGCTGTGTCATTAGTCGTTAGCTATGGGCGCGTTGTTGCTTCATTTCTCATTCACGTCAGTTGAGCTCTTTCGTTTTTGGGCCGTGACTCCTTCGTTCGCGGTGGATACGACTTCGCTTGCGGTTTATGAGATGCGCGCTTTACGCGCCTGCGCAGTATGTCTCATGGTCCCATCGCCGTGTACCTGCGTCCATGCCATCCGGTTTACCATTCTTGGTTAGTAATATGGATAAACGAATGTACCCAACATGTTTGATTGAATGCCTCATATTTTGATTCTTTTAACCGTATTTTTTTCATATTGTCCGTCGGACATTACACAGGGAAATTCCCCAACTCTTTTTAAGTATTTCAGCGTTTTCTTTTCTTACTACACTATTCTCCAGATTTTAGATGTTTACTGTACTCTTTTTGTCATATTTTTGCATGGCTTCATATCATACTATAAACCCTCGATAAGATTTAATTTTTGGCTCAGATTTAAAATCTTTTGTTGGCTATAAATGAATGCACATATTGTGAATACATTTTCGGAGACATTTGATCGATCAGTTTATCGATATGCTGATCTAAAGCAAGCATCTGGTAATTGCTATGTACCACACACAATACCAACCCATCTTTATGTGCAATCAATCAAATTTTCATCATTTTTTTTAATCACAGGGCATCATCTAGCAGATCAGCTCCTTTAATCTTGTTTTAAAATAGTTCAGGCTGATTATTTTCTGTGGCACAGATTTGATCAGCGTCTTCTATAATTCATGGCTTTTCTTGTATGTTTATCAAATACTAGCTGTGTAAGCCCGTGCTGCAATAAGCCCAGGGTCCTACAAACTATTGAAATCGTCAGAAAAAAAAAAGAAATGTAGAGATGTCAGGCAATTGAAAGGAACTACTCTGGGCATCTCTCTCCTCGGAGGATTTGTTTTACCGATGTGCTCGTATCGCTTGTGTATTAGCGGCGGGAGGAAAAGTAAAAAGTAAAAGGGATACTGTTTTGCCGATATTAGCGGCTAAGCGACTTTGTCTTTCTTCTGCGAGGTTTCTTTTTGCTGACGTGCTGGCGTCACTTGTGTTATTAGCGGCTATGCGAGTTTTCTGTTTCCTCGGAGGTGGAGCCCTTACCCCGACTCCACCTCTCATTTCCGGGCCGGACAGATCAGACAGACACACACTTCCACATGTAGACGTTTATATATAAGATAGAGCAATATCATAAAGAGCTTTTCAGGAGTGTATCGTGCCTCACACACAGCAGCCTATCAAAAAAGCAATGCACATGTGATATGGTGGCACAGTGGTTGTCCCTGCTGTCTCACACTGGTAGGGACCCCTGTTTGATGCCCAGCTCAAACACTGTATGTGTGGAGTTTGGTCCGTGTTTCCTTCAACATCCCAAAGATTTTCATGTTATGGTAGACCGACACGTGGAAAAGAGTGAGCGCAGCAATCCTGTCTATGGTCCTGACCGCCACCTGACGGTGCCCCTGTTGGTTTATTGGACTCTTTATTGAAACAGGTGAGGTTAGAAGATTAAAAAAAATATTACCTTTAATGGTGACTCTCATTGCAAAGTGTTCTATAAAACCCATCAAGTAGAAGTGTGGGGCTTTTCAAATTCAGGAACGTCTCAGAGAGCTTTTCCAAGTAACATAACATAACATAACAAAGATTATGACAAAGTGTTTAGTAAATCTACTCAACCTTTATCTGGTATGAATTTTATATCGGTGCCAGGTCCCAGTGATGCCAGTGAGGCAACTCAGCCAAGTCAAAGCACTTCCGGTGGCAGCAATGACAGTATTAATTAGAGCCATGGATAATTTTCATAATGCTTTTCTCCATTTCGGTTTAAAAAAAAATTCATATTATATCTGAATTAAAGTGTAATGTGCAGGTAGGTGTGTGATGGACAGTTGTGTGAGGTAGATAGAATGAGGTGAGCCATGGTTATAAACTCCAGTCAGTTATTTAGGAGTCTAATGGCCTTGGGAAAGAAAGAGTTCTTTAGCCTGGAAGTCCTGCATTTCATACTTCTATACCTCCTGCCTGAGGGTAGAAGTGTGAACAGTTCGTGTTGGGGGTGGGTGGGGTCTCGTCCTGAGGATCGAGACAACAGTATAAACAGTATAAAAGTGTAATGTGCATCACCTAAAGTTAAATGGCTTGGCTGGAGTGCCATTCTTATTTTGTTTTTGTTGGTCATAATTTTAAAAGCTGAACTGAGGCTGCTCACTAGCAGCAGGATGTCTGATCCCCCTGTGGGAATGCCAGAGATGGTGGGCTTACACAACCTGCTACCACACTTGCCAGGACTAATAAAAAAATCCCCTCATTGAGTATTTGCTGAAATACAATAATGAATACAATCCTACTGATATTGCAGTCAGATCAATGTCAAATTATTTTCTGTTGGTACCAGTTATGTGATCTTCAAATTGAAGACTGTGCTGTGCATGGATTTGTTTGCTTGGCTGTAATGGTGCCAATTTAATTATGTGTGAGTTGAGCTTTGAGTAGTGGAGTTAGGAAAGGAAGGATGGAGAGATTGAGAGAGCAGGACATTTATTATAATGGATTGGTAGACTTCCATGAAGATTTCTACACAATCTGTCTGTGCTTTTTGTAAAACAGGTAATAATGAGGCAAAGTATGCAAGATCCTTAAAGAGGCCTATAAGGGAAAATGGCAGCAATATACCGTATATCAATCTGCCATCCATTTTGTATTATGCTTATTTTATAGCAAACTACAAGCACATACTAATGTAGATAGTGCCTTTGGTAATGAGCTTCTTCAGGTTTGCCACTCTCCATATGACTAGTGATACAGTATTTTATACAGCACCTTTTTTTTAAGATGTTAATGTACATAAGTGGCAATTCTGTAATAATTTGACATTTTTGCTTTGGCGATGACAGGTCCTCCAGATTGTTATTAAAAAATTCAAGAGCGAGAAACACAAAAAAAAAAAAAAATGCTTCCGCATTTGAATTCTTTTCATGGTGAAGTGAGACAGATTGCTGAATCAGCTCCAATGAAAATGTAAAATGATTGTAAAATGAAAATGCATCCTTTTTTTTTTCATTTACTGTACATGATATTCCTCTGGTCTGTGCGTGAATGGTATAGAATTTGCTTATCAGCAAAAAAACAACAATGCTGCTACTTTTTAAATTAGAACAATAAAGAGGCAAAGAATTATTGATCAATGTTCATTTTATATGTCACCAATTAATAGAGTTCACCGTTACAAGGCGTCTTATATAGCAAACGTGAATAAGTTTATTATAACATAATATTCTCAAACCTGCTTAAGTCTATCTGCTAGCACTGAAACAGCCTCGTGTGAAGATTACAGCCCAGATCACAGACAGACACAGACACACGTTTATTTTTCCATTCCTTAGCACAACTTTCTTTCTTTCTTTCTTTCTTTCTTTCTTTCTTTCTTTCTTTCTTTCTTTCTTTCTTTCTTTCTTTCTTTCTTTCTTTCTTTCTTTCTTTCTTTCTTTCTTTCTTTCTTTTCTTCTTCTCTTCTGCCGCCTCCACTCCTCTCTTACAAGCTCTGTCCATGCCTCCCGACTCCGGCACTTCGAATGGAGTGAGGTGGTCCCTTTTATGCTGCACCCGGATGTGCTCCAGGTACACCCTGATGAACTTCCTGCAGCATTTCCTGGTGTGGCGAAAGTGCTGCCTGGGCACTCAGAAGCACTCCAGGTGATTTCGGTTCCACTTCCAGCAGCACTTTCTGGTGTGGCGAAAGTGCTGCAGTCTGTGGCTCCAGAATGATCCTGGCGGTGGCCACGGGCCCCAACAGAGTTGAACTTCTAAGCTCCGATCCCGTGGCCCTGATGCAAACCAGGACAGCTGCCCTCTCGTGTCCCAGGGTAGGTATTGTCCCTCTCCTGGTCCTTCCATCCTCCAGGTGTCCCAGCCAGGCAGGACCCCCAGCCGATCGGAAAGCCCACTCAGACATGAGCCAATGTGAAGCTGTGACTTAATCTGACCTGCAAGTGCTGGTTTGTGGAATATCCAGAAGAAAAACACCTCAGACACAAGAAGAACATGCAACTCCACATACTGAGGATAGTGGATGTGTGAGGCAGCAGCCCTAACCACTGCACTACTTGGCTGTCCTTCTGTTGAACATTTAACTCCAAAACTAACATAATAAAAAGTACAAGAATGAACTGTAAAATATAGCAAATATACACAAATATGACACACATTTATTTTGTTCCTACTTCCCGCACAACACACACAGTGCACAACCCCCAATAAACTCAGCCATTATCTCTTCATTTTCTCTTTCTTTTCTTCTGCCACCTCCACTCCTCTCCCGCAAGCTCTGTCCTCTGCCTCCCGACTCCAGCTCCCTGAATGGAGTGAGGAGGCCCCTTTTATACTGTTGTGGCAGAAGTATTGCATGGGCACCCGGAAGCACTCTGGGTGCACCTGGTCCCTGTTCTGGCAGCACTTCCTGGCTTGGTGGTGGAACCATCCAGGCACCCCACAGGGTTGAGCTTCCAAGCTCCATGGCCCCCATGCAATCCAGCGGGGCTGCCTTCTTGCATCTTGGGGAAGATACTGCCCCTTTCCCGGTCCTTCCCTTTTCCAGACGTCCCAGTGGGGCAATGTACCCAGTCGTCTATCACAATATCCATTTACTGTAAGCACCTGCTGTAGCTGCAGTTTCTTAGCTTGACCGCTACTACACAATACATTTTATTTTCTATTGCAAATTATTCCAATTCCAAATATCAATTTGCTCACTTCATATCCAGCTTTGTCATCCTTGGAATGCTAGAATATTTGAACTCATTTATTTTTTTTGATAACACTTTTACCTGATATGCTAAAAATAAAATTGTGTCTTTCATTTAGTGGAGAGTGTGTTGTAGGTTTTGTGCCTTTCGCTGTGTCCAGCACTGGTCGTCATAGTGATCACGCGGGGCGGTGCTGTGCAGTGGAGAAGGGTGTCGCTGCAGTGAATGTCAAGTAGGAGGGGCAATGTCTAGTGGGAGGGACTACTGTGTCGAGTAGGAGTGGCTATATTGGCATTCCATCTATACACAGTATTACAGCATACAGTGGCACGAAATGACGCTCCCCAGAACCTCGGTGTAACATATACAAAATCAAATCTTCTTCTTCTTTCTACTGCTCCTGTTAGGTGTTGCCACAGCAGATCATTTTCTTCCATATCTTTCTGTCCTCTGTATCTTGTTCTGTTACACCCATCACCTGCATGTCATCTCTCACTACATCCATAAACCTCCTCTTAGGCCTTCCTCTTTTTCTCTTGCCTGGCAGCTCTAACATCCTTCTCTCAATATACTCAGCATTTCTCCTCTGCACATGTCAACCTTCCTTCTCTCCATCATATCAAATAGAACAAATACAGTATAACATAAAAAACAGGCTAAGTGCAGGACAAATAAGAAACTGTACTATACTAAAGCTATACCACACTACAGTATATTATACTTATTGATTAATTAAATTAAATAATGAATAGATCAAATAATTTCAGATAATTAATTAAATATATATTAATGATAGCAACAACTGACAATAAGACCGAATAGTAAGATGCATGAGTATGGAAGCGGATCTGAGGGGAGGTGGACAGCACAGAGTTCAGAGTCCAGACAGCCGAGGGGTAGAAGCTGTTGCAGAAACTGGCAGAAGTGGGTTGAGTTCTATGATACCTTCTGCCAGATGGAAGTAGAACAAAGAGACTGTGGGAGGGGTGGGAACAATCTTTCACAACACCACAGGCTTAGCGAGTACAACACTTGACCAAAATGTCTTCAGTGGAGGATAGAGATGCCCCAGTGATCTTTTCTGCCGTGTGTACTATCCGTTGTAGGACCTTGTGGTCAGAGACACTGCAGTTCCCAAACCAGAGAGATGGGATTTATGAAAATCTGCTTTCACAAGATAAGGTTTGCAATAACTTGCACCTCTCAATCCTATCTTCTAGGCGTAACTTTATTGAACAATTTAATTGGAAATTTCCAATCTGGCTTTTGTAAAACTCAATCAGTGTTGTTGAGTGAAATTCAAGATCTTGGTGTGGATCTTAGGTTGGCTGTTCTTGGTCTAGGTCTGTGTTTTAAGAACATGGCTTTACCCTTCTTGCAGTGATAGTTTGTCAATTCTGTTTAAATTGTATATTTAAATTGTACATTTGAAAACTACAGAGTATTCATGACAAACTTTTCTTTTGACAACTTCATCCTGCCCATCAAGTATGTACCGTCCCACTCAACACTGCCCCCTCCTACTCGACATCAGGCCCGGCCTTAGGCATAGGCGAAGTAGGCGACCGCCTAGGGCCCCGATACGTCTCCTTGGTCTAATTTTCACGCATTTTACAGAGCTTCCGGGGGGCTCCGCCCCCCTCAGGGGGCCCCTGGACCCCCCTTTCGCCTAGGGCCCCATAATACCTAAGACCGGGCCTGTCGACATTCAGCTCCTGGATGCAGAGATACATACTTGGTACAGTGCGGGAGCGTCGCGGTCTGCTGGATTGTAATGCGCCTGCGTGAGAGTCTTTTTGTAATACTAATTAGGATGCACTTATCACTCGGAGACTGGAACGTCTGGTCGATCAGTGCGCGTGTTCCTGACTGGGAGTCTCTAATTGCCATCTTTTAAAATAGAATGTGCGCGAGCTCGGAGTGACGCTTGATACCGGGCGACTACTGGCAGGCAGAGACGCACTGGCTTCTGTTAAATATTTCATTGCACAGCATGATGAGTGACTTCAGATGTTATGGTGGCGGAATTGTGTCCAGGGGCGCCTGTGTATACTGTATGTGTGCGTGCCTTCAGGATTGCGTGTATCTGCATGCAATTGTCTAATGGCTTTTATAATGAGCTGTGCTGTTTATATCGGCCTTCCTATGGGCATTGGATAAACTGAGCAAAAAACCAAAGATGCCTCGGTAAAAATCAGCCGAGAGGAAATGTTAATGTGAGGCTCCGCAGAATGGGCAGATGGCAAGAGATACCTGAAAGTCTCTATGAGATATCTTGAAATGCATTTGGGATATCTCAAAATGTATTTCAGATATATTAAAATTAAAAAATTTGGAAACAAGTTGCAGATATCTTAAGAGGGGAGCTGAATTTTGTGAGGTCAGAAATTCAGTTTAAGGCATCTGTAAATGTTAATTCAGCTTACAATACGGGTGACTGTCTGTGGAGAGACAGCATTTACACTCAGTGTCCTAATAGTACGTCCTCCTAGTGCCTGCAGCAGGTAATCAATACTTATTGTATATAGCGCCTTTTGATTACTCAACCATTTATTAGTTTCCACAACTCGTTTTACTCAATAAAGAATCATGGAAAGTGAACAGTTGTTTCCAGCAAAGCTAGAGTATGGCAAAGAAGGTGGACACTTTTGGAGACCATCATTTTCTGCTTTTCACTTATATTTTTGCACTCTCTGTAGAGCTGGTGTTCTGTTTGACAGTATAGTAGCCCTTGGTAGATGAATATGAAAAACACTTTATTAATTAATTAGCAGACGTACCCAGCATTGCCCAGGTATATTTGTAATATGGATTAAGATAAGAACTAGATTAGTTGAGAAGAAAACCCTGTACGCACGATTTTAGGTAAGATCCCACTTTGGCTGGTATCAAACTTGCCTATGCATACTGATAGTGGTGTCCTCCTATCAGCCCCAGCACTCCTGTTGCCTAATGGGAACTGTAGTCGATTTTGGGTTGCCCACACTTTACAACGTCCCTGCACAGTTTGCCATATCTCTCTATATATAAAATCCAATGTCTGTCTGTCTCTCTGTCTGTATGTCTGTCTGCTTTACATGAGAGAACTACTCAACGGATTTAGATCGGGTTTTTTCTATAATTTGCTTGAACATTCCAGCTGATTTTACGACTTCTCTCATCGCGCTAAGTATCATAGTTTGCTTGTGGTACTGATTTATTTGCGCGAATCTGCGAGAGATGCAGAGGGCCAAGGGGGGGCGGGGCCCTCCTCAACTCACATGCCAGCCTCGGGCATATCTTACATCCGCTTAGCTAGCAAATGAGAGAACTACTTAACTGATTTAGATCTGTTTTTTTCTAGAATTTGGTTGAACATTCTGGTTGATTTTGCAGCTGTCATCGTGCTAATATCATAGTTCGCTTGCACGAGTGATATATTCGTGCTAATCTTCTGCTAACCTAATTATATTTGAGGGGTGGGGAAGTGACGTCAGGAGTAGGGAGCCAGGCGGGGCCCACCTCACTGTCCTGTTTCACTTCTACGCGGGCGAAGCTGCAGGGCACAGCTAGTAGCTTATAATTTAAGTCTGGTCAATGACAAACTTTTGTGAAAATGAGACAGCTGTTTTTGCAGGATTGGCAAAACAGTCAAGCAAGCAAACAGATTTTAATTTTATTTACATAGCTAAGGTTATAAAGCTTTTAAAAAATCAGATTAGTGTGGCAGTACATTTTGTAATTAATGTAATGCATCTCCCTAGGATTTAGGTGGTTTAAACTTTTAGATTAGATAAGATAAAATAAACTTTATTAATCCCTTGGGGAAATTCAGGCAGCCTAAATGAAGATCTGTTGTGGTTTTCATGTAAGAAAAAAGCCAAATTGAGAGATGACAAAAGAAGCTTATGCTATGTCATTTGTTGAGTGGTGTGTTTAAGGTGATCGGATTTGCTTATGGTGAACGAAACATAATCATTGTTAGCCGCATGTTGTAAGGTGCTTAGTATGTAAGGCGCTAAATCAAACTTGAGCGGTGCACCCAAACATTCGCTGTATCTTGTATTAGCTGGACCTTCTCTTAGCTTGATTTCCATGCATTTTTTAAAAAAAAAACATTTCTGAATCTCTCTATTTCAGTTACTTTAAATAGCCCAGTATGTTTATGTATGCATGCGTTGTATGGTTTTGTACTTTTCTATTGCATTATAATATTTGTGAAGGTGTATACATGTGCTAAGCTTGCCCTCAGCAAAGAGAGCTGTATAAGAATAAACAGGAATGGTATTGAATGTAAGTCAACACACCAACTACAACTGAAAGTAATAATAATAATAGTAATTCTTTACATTTATATAGCACTTTTCTGACCCAGTTATCTCAGGTTGTCACCTCAACCATAACCCAGAACTCTGCTGTCACAGAAGAGAGCTTAAAACTACTCCATGATATTAAAACAATGTGCTTCTGTCCTGTGTGGTAATGCTGTACATGTTCCAGCATGTGGGAAGTGATTACTGAAGGAGCAGCAAGTTTATTATGGCCTGCTGGCTTTCAATCTCATAGCTGCCAGTGCTGAGCTCCACCCCGCTCCCCCAGGCCAGTCTTACTGGTTAAATTTGAAGGAGTCACTTGACCTGCCAGTGTTTCAGTTGTTAAAACACATCTGAACACGTGTAATATTCTGTACATGTAAAGCAGCTTGAGATCATGTTTCACATGCAAAGGCACTATAAAACATGAAGATGGTCTGCTTAGCTTCTTTGAGTGGTCTTCCTTATTTGTTAATTTATTTCTTTTTCAGATAATGAAGGAGTGGGCAGAGGCAGATAACCAATCCAAGAACTTGCCGAAATCTGAGAGGCAGGCTCTGAATGAGGTAGGTGAGGCCTGCGCACGTCAAACACTCAGCACCACTGTCTGCCTTGGCAAGTCACATCCCCAGATTATCTATTAGAAGTATTTCTTTTTTCATTTTAATCTTTTTTTTAATCACATTTCATTAGGATTTATAGAGTGGTACATTCATGCAAAATACTCTTGGGCTGTATGTCTTGTAATTGAAACTGAATTTAAATTTCAACATATCTTTATGTATCATTAAATTCCAGCTGGGAACCTTTACATTCTGTTTATTTGTATAATTGGAGGCTTTTACCCAAAGGAAATTACCAATCACAAGTGTGTGAAGGCACACCAGGACAACCTTACCAAAGATAATATATGAAGTGTTCCTAAGCACAAATTAAACTCATATTTCACACACAGAACACCATGGAGCTGCATGTGAATCCCGATAAGATAAAGACTTCTACACTGTCTTTACCAGTTCCACTCCATCCCTCCAGGTGAAGCTATCAACACGGCTGTCAGTTAACGGATGCTTTGTAATTTATTGACTTGCTGCAACTTGTCTTGAGATACAGGAAAACTGCAGCTTGAGTCCCTGTGGGAGCCGGAAAATAACACTGAGTACCAGCAAGTCCAGAAATGGAACGTGTGCCTGTGATGATGAGGCAAGAGTCGGCCCCCACCCTCAATAACTCAGATGGAATGGAATATTGATATACTGTACAGGCAGTGTGTATCTATCTATCTATCTATCTATCTATCTATCTATCTATCTATCTATCTATCTATCTATCTATCTATCTATCTATCTATCTTATATAGTTCCTTTTCTATCTATCTATCTATCTATCTATCTATCTATCTATCTATCTATCTATCTATCTATCTATCTATCTATCTATCTATCTATCTATCTATCTATCTATCTATCTATCTTATATAGTGCCTTTTCTATCTATCTATCTATCTATCTATCTATCTATCTATCTATCTATCTATCTATCTATCTTATACAGGGCCTTTTCTATCTATCTATCTATCTATCTATCTATCTATCTATCTATCTATCTATCTATCTATCTATCTATCTATCTATCTATCTATCTATCTATCTATCTATCTATCTATCTATCTATCTATCTATCTTATACAGGGCCTTTTCTATCTATCTATCTATCTATCTATCTATCTATCTATCTATCTATCTATCTATCTATCTATCTATCTTTCTAATACAGGGCCTTATCTATCTATCTATCTATCTATCTATCTATCTATCTATCTATCTATCTATCTATCTATCTATCTATCTATCTATCTATCTATCTTATATAGTGCCTTTTCTATCTATCTATCTATCTATCTATCTATCTATCTATCTATCTATCTATCTATCTATCTATCTATCTATCTATCTATCTATCTATCTATCTATCTGTGTGTATATATATATATATATATATATATATATATATATATATATATATATATATATATATATTCATGGCATTCGAAGTCTGTGTCACAATCTGTTAGTGTGGGTGGTTACCTACCAGGTAACGCTTGTGGTTGGCCAGCAATCTGCTAACATCCGCCACAGTGCCCTCAGTTTGTGAGGAGCAGATCATAGAATGGTTGAAATAGTTTACTGTCAAATAAATGCAAAGAGTACACGACACGCGTTTCGCCCTCATTCTGGGCTCATCAGGTGTACACACTCCACTGCACTCCCTCTCGGGAATCGAACCTCGGACGTCAGCGCCAGAGGCGATGCCCCTAACGTTGCGCCACGGCGTGTGGTTCGTTTATTTGACAGCATGTAGATCGGGGTAATTACGTTCATTGCATTCGTAGTCTGTGTCACAATCTGATTGTATGGGTGGTTACCTTCCAGGTAACGCTTGTGGTTATATATAAATTAAATATATATATATATATATATATATATATATATATATATATATATATATATATATATATATATATATATACTGTATATATATATATTTACTTCCCGTTGCTCCCATAATAGCCTTGATTCTTCATGGCATGGATTTCACAGGATGATGGAGACATTCCTTTACGATTCTGTCCTTGTTGACTTGGTTGGATCACACAGTTTCTGTAGATTTGTCATCTGCACATTCATGCTTCAGATCTCCCATTCTACCACATCCCAACCTTTTACTGCTGGATTAAGATCCAGTGACTGTAAAGACCACTGAAGATAACTGAATTCATCGTCATGTTCATGTAACCATTTCTCACGTGGAATGGAAAAAACCTAATAACTGCCATTTTTATCAAAATTTTTAGAGTTACTGGGTATTCCTAATGTTATAAGGTAGTGGTGATGGCCAAATATGCCTTCATTCCGGTCATAGCATGATGGAAGTAGCTAGTATGTACTGTACACAGTATTTCGCATATTGCAAGACAAAAACCTGACAATTCCACTGACCAATGAGGAAAGGCCGCTTACTAATGAAAACGTTGAATTACGATCATGTCATTTAAATGCTGCGACTGCTTCAGGTGTTGTTGATTCATGAAAAAAACAATATTGAGTACATGAAGCTCAGGAAAAATTAAATCTAGAGATCGTTCATTATAGGGGCAATATCATTTTCTCAATTTGCCAAAAACTTGAAAGATGTGACATACTAGGTTATTCCATATTTGGTGAGCATTTCATATGACATTTGCTTTGTGATATGCTGCATTATCATGCTGAAAGTAGCTCATTGTGGCAATGAAGTGATGTACATGGTCAGCAGCAGTCCTCAAACAGGCTGTGGATTTCAATAGATGATTGATTGGTATTAACGGACCCAAAGTCCACCAAGAAAACATTCCCCACACCATTACACCACCGCATTCATGTTGTCGTTGTCAAGTTCTGACCCTACCATTTGTGTGCCTCAGCAGAAACTGAGATTCGTCAAACCAGGATACATTTTTCCAGTCTTCAGCTGTCCAGTTTTGGTGGGCCTGTGCCCACTGCAGCCTCTGTTTTCTGTTCTTGGCTGACAGAAGTTGAACCCAACGTAGTCTTCTGCTGTTGTAGCCCATCTGCCTCAAGGTTCAACATCTTGTGCATTCTGTGATGCATTTTTGCTTATCACAGTTGTACAGAGAGGGTATCTGAGTTACAATAGCCTTTCTCGTAGTATGTCCATTCTTCTCAGTTCTTTCTTATCCATAAGGCATTTCCGTTCACAGAATTGCTATTCTCTGGATATTTTTTTTGCGCCAATCTGAGTAAACTCTAGAGACTGTTGTATGTGAAAGTCCCAAGAGATCAGCAGTTACACACGTTCTCAAATCAGCCCATCTGGTACCAACAGTCATGCCACGGCCAGAATGACTGAGATTGCATTTTTTCTGCATCCAGGTGTTGAACATCAACTGAAGCTCCTGATGTGTTTCTGCATGATTTGATGCATTGTGCTGCTGCCACCTGGCTGGCTGATTAGATTGTTGCATAGATAAGCAGATGTACAGGTGCTCCTAAGAATTTATTCAGTGAGTGTACATACATAAACCTAAATGTATACACACCGTATACACGGTGTCATAAGCACGACAAAGAGCCACACAAAAAAGGTTTGGGGCAACCACCCGTATATTGTTTCTGGCTACAATGGATTATTCTAAGGTACTAATTTGTACAGGTTTGAGTCCACAACTAAACTGATTTGCTGGCACAAAGATGGTGACTTTAAGGAAGCATGGAGGAAGTGACGTCATCACTGGGGCCAGAACTGGAAATGGTGTCATTAGGCCCAGGACCAGAAGTGACATCATCAGTAGGGCTGGAACTGGAAGTGAAGTCATTGGGCCCAGGGACCAGAAGTGATGTCATCACTGGGGCCGGAAACTGGAAGTGGTGTCATTGAGGCTGGGACCGGAAGTGACATCATCAGTAGGGCCAGAACTGGAAGTGATATCATCTGGTTCGGGGGCTGGAAGTGACGTCATCACTGGGGCTGGAAGTGGTGTCATTGGGCCCAGGACCAGAAGTGACTTCAACAGTAGGGCCGGAACTGGAAGTGAAGTCATTGGGCTCAGGGACTGGAAGTGACGTCATCAATGGGGCCGGAAACTGGAAGTGGTGTCATTGAGGCTGGGACCGGAAGTGACATCATCAGTAGGGCCAGAACTGGAAGTGATATCATCTGGTTCGGGGGCTGGAAGTGACGTCATCACTGGGGCTGGAAGTGGTGTCATTGGGCCCAGGACCAGAAGTGACTTCAACAGTAGGACTGGAACTGGAAGTGATGTCATTGGGTTCAGGGACCGAAAGTGACATCGTCACTGGGGTGGGTCAGAAACGGAAGTGATATCGTTGAGGCTGTAACCAGAAGTGGCTTCATCGGGGCCAGGTGGAATTCCCTTAGAGTTAGTGCACTCCGCCACCCCTTGGTCTGGCATGGAATTACTCTCATCCAGGACCTTTAGCTGCCTTCCATGTGCACATGTGTGACAACTGTGTAATGTCTTTTTTTTTTTCTTTTCAGCACTTCCAATCTGTCCTGCAAACTCTGGAGGACCAGGTTGCTGGAGAGAGGCAACGACTAGTTGAGACTCATTTGGCACGAGTGGTTGCTCTTCTCAATAACAATCGCAGAGTAGCCTTGGAGAGCTATCTGTCTGCAGTGCAAGCTGATCCCCCTCAGGTAAATAAATGTGTGTTGTAGTCTTCAAATGTACTACAGTCTGCAACTGAAATCTGCCTTCATTATATATTGTCTTACATTTTGTGCTAGGACAACAATAGTGCCCCTGTATCCTCAATGAAATCTTCTCCTTTTGCTTCTTATTCACTATATAAAAGATGCATCCATTCCCAGTCTTTATGTGTTGTTATTGTAATTGGTATCTCTTTCTTTCATAGCTTTTTCTTTCTTCTAATGTCTGTCTCCTTCTGTCTTGGCAATCATTTGAGACAAGAACAATGCCTATCAAGGTTATTATACAGCATGCGAAGTAAGATGGCTGAGGTGTCCAGCCTTCAAGACACAGACTGTGGGACTTTAAATGTCTGCCACAATTTTATTTTTCTTGCTTACTGTGTTTTCCTAACCACTTTTTTTGCTATTTGTTTTGTACATCAGCATGCTATGCTGACCCACTAGAGACAATCATAGAAAAAATAAGAAACGACCAGGAGATACCGAGTCAAGGAATCAGCCAAAGTCAAAACTGGGAGTCAAACAGATTTTTCATCAAAGCCAATGACACAATCTAAATTGCGGGGTCAAAAAATAAAAGCAAAAGATTAGGTAGCCATGCAATCACAATTTTAGAGTAATCCATTAACCTTGGATGCCCTGGAACTGCTGAGGATGATTTCTAATGCATTGCTCAGATGACGAAATTCTGGTGTGGGTTTCCACATAGACGGTCATAACAATAGCCTAAAATGGTGACGTCTGTTGCAATAAAACGTAAAATAATTACAAACTTTTTACAAAATAAAATACAACAAAACAGTTTAATTTTGGGCTCTCTGTGTATCAAAAGCCCATATTCCATACATAATTATCTAGAAGTTTTGTTAGGAGCTATATGAAAGATTTATCATTTCCTGCCATTTTGGAACAAGTTGTTATGGTGGCCACACATCACCAGTTAGCTTGGCTTATGTGCATTTAAATGTGTTTGAGGTGTCATGGGATCACATGATCTCTTTCCTTTCCTTCCTGCTTTCTTCCTTTCTTTTTAAGTGATCTCTTTGTTGTTCATCTTCATAATGAGCCACGCTTCAAATGGAGATAAAATTCGCTTGATCTACTGTAGTTGACCAATATGTGCTGAGAGTTTTCATGTGGAACATCAAGTGGGTCATTAAAAGATTTTGTCCTTGAGCTCCACTTAAGTCAACCATCCCTTTTTTCATTATAATATGTAGTACAAATTATGGTGGTATGAAAGTTGTTGTGTTTTCCGTTAATTTGTTTGTTTGGTTCACATAAACATATCTGCAAGGTGATTGACTAGTGTGTGTCCATCACATTCAACTCTTACTGTGTTGAATTATCCTAACATGTAACATATACATTTCTACTACTAAACCTCTTGCTGTTCTTTACATGATTTTGTGTGGTCTTCAGAAATCTCATATTAATGCCCCTAATTCATGGAGCATCAAGGAAACTCTTACGTTTCGGGCCTAACCAGTTTCAAAAAGGCCTTGATGCTTAAAGAAAGGCATGTTTCTTACTCATTTCAAAAACGCCTGAGGTCTAAAAATCACAAAAAAAGGAGAGGACAATCATTAAAACTCTGGCCCAAAATAACAAGGCACTAAATTATGCATTTTATTTACTTTATTATATTAAATCAGGCCACAGTATTAAAAAAAACACTCAATACGTAAAGCCAAAACAAATATAATAAATCTTTAAAACTAAACCAGTTATGATTTGGTTTGAAATGTAATTGTTTTGTTACTTTTCTGTTGTCTTATATAGTGAGAGGTGGAGTCAGGATAAGGGCTCCACCTCCGAGGATACACAAGCGAGGCCAGCATGTCGGCAAAGTGAAACCTCTCAAGAAAGAGTCACTCGCTTAGCGCTAATACACAAGCGAGGTGAGCACGTCAGAAAAAGGAAACCTCAGAAGAAAGACAGTCGCTTAGCTGCTAATGCACAAATGATGCAAGCATGTCGGCAATACGAATCCTCCTAGGAGAGAGATGCCCAGAGTCATTCCTTTCAATTACCTGACATCTCTACATTTCATATTTTTTTCTGACGATTTCAATAGTTTCTAGGACCACATGCTTTTTACAGCATGGGCTTACACAGTTAATTTCTTGATAAACCTTTTGATCTTCTTATTACGTTTCAGAAATCTTCCCTCAGTTTTTTCAAATAAAATGTACGAGGGCAATCCCAAAAGTAAGGTCTCCAAAGCGGTGGGGACGTAGAGAAACTGTTTGTATGGCTGTTGGCCACACTGTTGTGATTGGTGCTTCCTCCACTCCCAAACAAGCATGTGCGGCTTCGCTGGGATGCTCAATCTTGGCTTGGCAGCCCTTGAAAATGGAGCTCCCATTGAACGCTACCGCCAAGTGCGAAGTTCGCGCAGGAGACCGTCACTTTCCACCGAGACAGTCGCAAAGGTTGAGGAAAACATGCGTAAAGATCGGCGGTTGGAACTTCATCTCCCTCCCACCTTATAGTCTGGACTTGGCACCCAGTGACTACCACCTGTTCCCTAAGTTGAAAGAACATTTGTCCGGAAGGCGATGCTGCTCCAACAAAGAGGTGAAAGATGAGGTTCAACGCTTCCTGAAAGACAGGTCAGCGAGCTGGTATGACATGGCATTCTAAAACTACCACAGCGTCTACAAAAATGCATCAACCGAAATGGCGATTATGTAGAAAAACAAATAAGTCTTTAACCTTTAAAATGATGTAAACATTATAGAAAATAAATGGTTGTTTGTATTTCTTAAAAAATAGGAGACCTTACTTTTGGGATTGCGCTCGAATTTAACATAGTTGATTTTTTTGCCCATTGTTGTAGTCATGATTTTGTTTATGGAGGGTGCAGCCATTTTGTGGGATGGTTCTTACCATGTGGTTAGGTAATCGACTCAGAAGTGACATCATCACCCTGTAGGTACAAATGTCACAACTTACACGTCCTATGAATCCATTGTTACAGAGAGAGAGATAACAAAAACATTAGTGTGTGGTTATTTAGTTAGAGTTCCTGGTGAAATGACCTCTGCTCTTACGTATTTTTGACAATGATTTAGAGTTTTGATTTTTGGCTCGATGACAGTGGTATTTTTCACTTTCTGCTTACAAATCTATGTGTGTGTCTTTTTTGGCTCATGTCTCTTCTTCAGGTCTTTTATCTAAAATAGTTTCTGTCAGTGCTTCCATGGCAGAATAAATCCTTGATGCAAAATTAATACGTCCAAAAACCTAAACAACAAATATCAAACAGCAATACTACCCTGAAAAGAGGAAAGCACAAAAGAGAGCTTAACAAAAATGCAAAGAGTATCTAATGCTAAAAAAGGAACGGAATGGTCTGATGGAGTATAGAGAGTAACAACACATTTAAATGAAAGCAGGAGACAATGGCAACATTTATGAAAAATGAAAAAAATATGTAAAACTAAGATAAAACCTTAAGAGCAACCTCATTCATTGAAAAGCTAAAGTTTCTGGCCTGGACAGAAGCTCTGTGTACCCTCTGCCATCATGCATCATTTATGAATGTGGTTGAATTTCACAACTTATGACCAGCTTTATTAGAATAGACATTTCTCTTTTATGCATTGCAGTAATGTGTAATCGATGAAGATATAACCATTTGATGGACTATAAAAAAAAAAAAGGAATTACAATTGCTGCTGTAATATTGGAGTGGGAGGACTACTCTAGGACCAAAAACACTTTTTTGTCTTACGCTTCTGAAGAAATGTCTCAACTAATTATGCATTTTGTTGCTCTGAAATGCTATTTAAATGTTCTATGCAGAAGTGTATACTTTCTGCTTTCATTCTTTTCTCTTTCTGGTGAACTTTTGTTTTATCTTCTGCTCTGGCGATTTCAGCTCTATTTGAACCCATTTTCCTTTTCCTGGTAGCCCCAGAAAGTTTTGCAGGCTCTGAAGCGCTATATCCGCGCTGAGCAGAAGGACAGACGGCACACATTGCGCCACTATCAGCACATCGAGGCCGTTGACCCCCAGAAGGCTGAGCAAATGAAGTTCCAGGTGGGTCTTATTTTGTTTCTGTCCAGGTTAGAACAGCACTTTCCTGCTCCATTCGTCAAGGATGCTGCAATGTGTGGAAGTAACCCCCTAGGAAGACAGGAATAGTTCAATCAATTAGTCTTTATTCAGTCACAAATGAGTACATGGATCCCACGTTGCAAGGCAGAAGAGCAAAGTTCCCCTTTTTCGATCGGCTTTTAATAACTTTCCTCTCTCCCCCTTCCCTTTACTTATCAATAAGCATAATCTAAGCATTTCATCTTACATTACGCAAATCGGCTAACTGTTTCTATTTTGTGTGCAGATGGGACCCTAAAGAAGGAAAAGTCATCTTTCCCATGTCTAACGGAAGATTTCCTAAAACTGGAAATCGTCCTCAATTAGCTTACTGCACCCTGTCTTATTATGACAGACACCTGTATGAATAACCTGCCATTATAGCAAAATAGCTTTGTCAGTTTTGTTAACGCTTAGTAACTTGCAAGCAGTTAATTTTTCTTTCACAAATGTTTCCCTGGGCGTGTCTTAATGAAGAAGGTGCAGTGCGACTAAAGAGGAGAAAAAATCGTGTGCTGCGCCCCAAGTTAACGTGTGACAGAACACTGGAAGGGAAGTGTTGCAATCCAGTGGTTTCAACCTGAGATTTGGCTAACCTCAGTGAGTGCTGATGTATGGTTGTCTTTGACTCTCTGTCTTTGTCTTTAAAGGTATACACCCATCTGCGCGTTATAAAAGAGAGAATGGATCAGAGTCTTGCGCTGCTGTACAAAGTGCCCAAGCTGTCCCAGGAACTGTATGATGAAATCCGTAAGTTCAGCTGTTCATCTTTAATTGTGCTACACATCGTGTTTGGCTTATATATCTTACAGCTTGCAGTGAATATGGTGTGATGGTGCATCAATCCAAAATACCCCAGTGAGGCCCATTGTTTTAGACTTAGAAATGCTAGGGTTCAATATTTGCTCCCTGGCCCACTTAGCCTGTAAGGGTACCAGCTTTACATTAGAATGATGCACACTAGAGACGGTCAGAACTTAAGACACCTTGAACCCTTTAACAGTGCTTGCTTCTGACATAACTTCCTTTCCGTTAAAATTCAAATTTAGATGCTGTTCTAAATTGAGACCTTTACTTCAAAGTTAAGTAGGGATTGAAAAAATGAGGATTTGATGTAATATTTATTAATTTTGACATAAATCTGACACACTGTGACAAAACAAAATGCACACTGGCCTGTCAGTCCTCTTTACATCAGAGTTATAGTATGTAGTTGGTAGCCTACAACATGCCTCTCTATGGTCCACTATGTTGTGTTCCCATTTTTAGTGCACCATTATACAAGGCATTAGTCTTGTTTGTAATAAAAATAATGCCATACCAGCAAAATACAGGGGTTTCAGGGGCATCTGGGACTCCCTGAAAGCCTCAGTATCAAAATTATGGGTGTGTTCTTAGAATACATTTTAAAATGTAATGGTGTTTATAAGAAAAAGTATTTTAGTATCCAGTAGACAGCTCTTTTCAGGCTTTGCCAAAAGGTGAGTGTTTTGCAGACTGCTTGGGGCTAGACCTTGAATGGCCACGGCCCATCTAGTTGAGTGTTCACTGAAAATGAATAAATAGGAGGGATTAGTGCTTACCATTGTGTCTGATACTGAGAGTAAGCGACTGTAGACACCAAGATCTTGACAGTGTTCATGTTGCAAGAGAACACCACCTTACCCTTGAGATGATGTGCTTCTGCTTTCTGTGCTCTTAAATAACTGCAGCACTGGTCTGCGGTTCATGGCACACGTTACCTCAATTGATTTGGCAAAATCGCCACATATCATCTCAGTGCATATGTCTTAGAAATAATGAGTATTCTGTGCATGAGGCTGGTCAGGAGGAGTACAAGGATCTGTCTATGCGTGATGCAATTCATGTACTTAAGGTATGCACATCCTAACTGAAACCTTTCTCCATCGCTAAGTCATTGCATATTCCATAGTACCAGAGTAAAACTGCAGTGTTCAGTTAACACTGGAGCACTGATGGGACTCCATGATTACCACACACATTTTCACACACTGCATTTCAGGTCTGAGAAGAGTAAATTAATCAATGTACCCAGCTTTCCCTGATGGGCCCAATATGTATTCAAAACATGAATGGTGACTTTTAACATAAATGGAAGCTGTACACTAAGAAATTTCTGGTTAGCAATCAACCAACTGGCAAAAGAGAAATGTGAACATTCAGTCCAAACTGAAAAAGACAAGTAAACATACAGGGTTCAGCTGTTTACCTTTTCTGATATAAATTTACATTTTACCAGTCTTTCATTGATTTACAACTACAATTACTCAGTGTTCTAGGCAATGTGGACAAAGGACAAGAATTATTGTGAGGAAAGGAAAATCCAGGAGATGACAGCTACAGAGACGAGGAAAAGATTCTGGTCAAAAGTGAAACAAAGTGTCAACTCCAAATTAACTAAGAGTCAAACATACTTACTTGTCTAACGCTGACAACACAATTCTAAGATTTTTTTCGACAACAGAAGGAAGAGTACATCTGGCAAACATTGCCTTATATAGTGTGAAGCCCAGGGCACATACAGCCACCCTATCCCCGACATAGACAGGCAGGACACGACTTTGCAATACAGCACATGGTTTATTTACATAGTCCAGCACACAATGATCACAGAGCACAACACAGTCCCTTCTTCCGCCAGTCCTTCCGCCTCCACTCCTCTTGAAGAGCTTCATGCACTTCTTCCCGACTCAGGCTCTTGAGCTGTGGTGACTGGCTCCTTTTATAGGGCCACCCATAAGGAGTCCAGGTGCCCAACGAGCTTCTTCCGGCAGCACTTCTGGGTGTGGTGGAAGTGCTGCCAAATAGGGCCCTCAACAGGGTTGAGCTTGTATGCTCATGACCCATTGCCATTACTGGAAACCAAGGGGGCTGCCCTCTGTCGGTCCGGGGAAGAAACTGTCCTGGAAGTAATCTCTCTCCAGGTTCTTCCATAATCAGGGCATCCGGGTCAGGTAAGGGCCCCAACCGCCTGCCACAACAGTCATGTGAAGAAGTAAGACCACCCCTTAAATATTTTTCTTTTTTAACAAAAGAAGACATGATCTTCATTTAAATGGTATCTATAAAGAAATATGATATAACCAATATCTTTCCAGATTTACATTTTACAGTCCATTGTATAATTTAATCAAACATAAATGCAAATTTTGAATGTGGAAAAAGTAAGTTGTCCTCTATATTAATGACTACCTGAAATACCTCAAATTAGAATCAGGTGTACCAGATCAGGTACAACTGATTCATTAGAAAGTAACTTGGTGAAACCTGTCTTATTTAAACCACAGGTATTTAGCTGGGTGTGTTCTTTGCTGTTGAAGTGTGTCTTATCTCTATGCCTATATTGAAAGAGCTCCTGTGAGGCCTTCAGAAAGAAGAATATAGATGTTGAAGAGTCTAGGAACAGATTGAAAAAGATCTCCTGACAATTCCACTGTCTGGAAGACCATCTTCAAGTGGAGAGGATTTCAAACATCTGCCAACTTGTCCATGCCAGGCTGTTCCAGAATCTTAGGCCTGAGAGCAGAGGTTGCTGAAAGAAGTCTCAAAAAACTCCAGAATTTCATCAAAGGACCTACAGATACAGTAGCTCTTGCCATTGTTGATGTCAAAGTGTACGAGTCTACCATTAGAAAGAGGATCCACAAATCAGATCTACAAAGACCAGGACTTCTGAAACAATGTGCTTTGGACAGACAATGTGAAGAAAGATTTATCTGGCCACATTACCAGAAGATACCGTTGTTGAAAACAATGACAGCATTTTACCAGAAGAATCTAACGCCAACTGGTAAAGCATGGTGGTGGAAATGGTATACAGTAAATTGGGCTGCTTTGCTGCATTAGGGCCCAGGCAGCTCACCATCATAAAGTCCACTACGAATTCTTCATTGTATCAGAAAGTGCTTGAGGATAATGTGAGACCATCTGTTAGAGGATTGAGGCTCATCTGAAAGTGGACCATGCAACATGACAGTGACCCTATAAAGACACCAGTAAATCCACCAAGGAATAGCTAAAAAGGATGAAATAGATTGTCCTGGAATGGCCAAGTCAAAGCCCAGATCTGAATCCCATCCATATACTGTGGGATATTTGAAATGGGCAGTGCAAGCAAGAGAGCCTCCAAAAATCAGCTGAAGAAATTCCACACGAAGGAGTGGCAAAACACAGGAAATGCCTCCTTGATGGGGCAATACCAGGTATTCGAGCTAAGGGTGGACTTAATTTTTTCACAGGTGGAAAATGGCATATACACACATATATACAAGGAATGTTCAAAACGTTTTTGCACTTTTTAAAACTCTACATATTAAGAATTTCAAAAACAAATGACATCAGTTTTCTACATAGTCACCTTTGTTTGTGATGCAATTTTCCCTGGCATCATACCAACTATTTAATGCCCAATTACTACTTCTCCAGCCTTCACCATTTCCAATGATAATATAAAGGTGCAGAAACATTTTGAACGTCCCTCATTTATATATGTATATGTTGTCAGAAAAATGACTATAAGACATTGAGAAGGTTTGGGGCAGCCACCCGTATAATTGTTCCCGGCTGCAAAACTTATTCAAAAACAAAGACATGTTCATTCAACTGAGTCCAAAACAGAACTAACTCTTCTTGAGACAAGATGGCGACTTTAAAGGCCAGTAAAGGAAGTGATGTCATCAATACCGGAACCAGACGTGACGTCATTGGCTGCCCCAGAGCCGGGCGGGATTTCCCTAGAATGGTCTGCAAAAGATCGAGAGGGAAAATTAGTGCACTTCGCCACCCCCTGGTCTGGCATGGAATCACATGTATTTAAGCCCTTTAGCTGTCTCCTAAACACACGCGTGTGACAATGTATATATATATACAGTACTGTGCAAAAGTTTTAGGCAGGTGTGAAAAAATGCTGTAAACAAAGAATGCTTTCAGAAATATAATGATTGTTTATTGTTATCAATTTACAAAATGCAAAGTGAGCGAACAAAAGAAAAATCTAAATTAAATCAATATTTGTGTTACTACCTTTTGCCTTCAAACCAGCATCAATTCTTATAGGTACACTTGCACAAAGTCAGGGATTTTGTAGGATTCTAGTCAGGTGTCTGATCAACCAATTATACCAAACAGGTGCTAATGCTCATCAATGTCACACGTAGGTTGAAACACAGTCATTAACTGAAACAGAAACAGCTGTGTAGGAGGCTTAAAACTGGGTGAGGAACAGCCAAACTCTGCTACCAAGGTGAGGTTGTGGAAGACAGTTTCATATCATGGCAAGATTGAGCACAGCAACAAGACACAAGGTAGTTCTACTGCATCAGCAAGGTCTCTCCCAGACAAAGATTTCAAAGCAGACTGGGGTTTCAAGATGTGCTGTTCAAGCTCTTTTGAAGAAGCACAAAGAAATGGGCAACATTGAGGATCATAGACGCACTGGTTGGCCAAGGAAACTTAGTGCAGCAGATGAAAGACACATCAAGCTTATTACCCTTCGAAATTGGAAGATGTCCAGCAGTGCCATCAGCTCAGAACTGACAGAAACCAGTGGGACCAAGGTACACCCATCTAGTGTCCGGAGAAGTCTGGCCAGAAGTGGTCTTCATGGAAGAGCTGCAGTCAGAAAGCCATACCTCCGCCGTGGAAACAAGGCCAAGCGACTCAAGTATGCACGAAAACATAGGAACTGGGGTGCAGAAAAATGGCAGCAGGTGCTCTGGACTGATGAGTCAAAATTTGAAATATTTGGCTGTAGCAGAAGGCAGTTTGTTCGTCGAAGGGCTGGAGAGCGGTACAATAATGAGTGTCTGCAGGCAACAGTGAAGCATGGTGGAGGTTCCTTGAACGTTTGGGGCTGCATTTCTGCAAATGGAGTTGGAGATTTGGTCAGGATTAATGGTGTTCTCAATGCTGAGAAATACAGGCAGATACTTATTCATCATGCAATACCATCAGGGAGGCGTATGATTGGCCCCAAATTTATTCTGCAGCAGGACAACAACCCCAAACATACAGCCAAAGTCATTAAGAACAACTATCTTCAGTGTAAAGAAGAACAAGAAGTCCTGGAAGTGATGGTATGGCCCCCACAGAGCCCTGATCTCAACATCATCGAGTGTGTCTGGGATTACATGAAGAGACAGAAAGATGTGAGGAAGCTTACATCCACAGAAGATCTGTGGTTAGTTCTCCAAGATGTTTGGAACAACCTACCAGCTGAGTTCCTTCAAAAACTGTGTGCAAGTGTACCTAGAAGAATTGATGCGGTTTTGATGGCAAACTGTTTGACATTGTTTCAACTTTAATTGGTGTTGTGTTAAAGCAAGCTATTTTTACAAGTGCTGTTGAATCAGTTCTCTTCTTTTCCAGATGAGTGTTTCTGAGTTTGTCTCCTACCTTGAAACAATCATTTTTCCCTTCTCTGTTCAGTTGAAGGTCTTACCTTCTTCATCTTTATTCTTCACCTCTTGTTTATATTTTTTCACATTCCGGACTGTTGCCTGATTAGTTTGCTGTTTTCGTGACCTCACTAGCTGATCTTCTTTCTGTATGTCTTCTCATTAAAGAGCTCCGTGGTACTGATTTCTTTAATAGCACTCTCACTCACTTTCCAAAGGTTTTCATCATACTCCCACCTACTATCGCACAGAACCAATGTCAGTCTCCTCACTCGCTAAAAGTATCACCCTATTTCTGTCCCCACTGCTAAACCTAATGTTCTTTACTGATGTCTATCATATTCTATTTCTTTTAAAACGTCTGTTGAAGGAAGCAAATGGCAGCTGAATTCCCTTTCTCATATGTGATGGTAGACAGTAAATCACATATGTCTGCTTTTGCTTTTGTCATTTTAATGACTTTAAAATTGCCATTTTTAAGAGCCTTTTCAGTGCAGGGAATGCTTATTTTAGTTGCTTTAGCCAGGATGCAGTTTAACAATAATCAATGTTCACAATTCTATTTTATTTATGTCAGTATATTCTGATTTAAAATATCCATTTCAAAACCTGCTTTATTCATTAGTGGGCTGTGGGGAGGTGTATGTCAGTATACAGTCATGTGAAGAAATAAGTACACCCCATGGAAATTGTTGGCTTTTTCAACATATTTGAACAGGCAAACATTAGATGTTCATGCCAAAAGTGCCTACATATATAAAGATGATATAAGTAAACAAATGACACATAAAATTGGCATAACATATGCATTCTCATAATCAAAATGAACAAAAATGCAGATTTGTAACGTGGAAGAAGTAAATATGTCCCCATATTTATCACCACTTTAAAATCCATAAAATTTTAATCATATGTTCCAGATTAGGTGCCAATGACTAGAACCTTCTTAGGGAGTATGCAGGGGACCCTGTCTTATTTGAACCACAGATATCGAAAACATCTGGGTCTATTGACATGTGTGGTGTCATCATGACAAGATCAATAGAGCTCTCTAAGTCGTAAGAAAGAAGGTTGTGGATGCCTACCAGTCTATGAAAGGATTTGAAACGCATCACCAAATTATCTAGAATCAATCGTTTCACTGTAAGAACAAGCAGATGCATGTGGCTTAGATTTTGAATGGCTGCTATTTTGTCCAGGAATGGCCGGCCCAGCGGTTTCAGCCCAAGAGCTAACCATATGACACTAAAGGAAGTTTCCGAGACACCTGAAATTTCACCATGGGATTTGCAGGTAGCTGTTGCCAAAGATGGCATCAAAGTTCATGCATTTACAATCAGAAAGATATTGCACACATTGGACCAGCATGAAAGGTATGCCTGTGCTGTCAAAAAGAACATTCGAGCAGACAGTCGTTTGCCATTGAACCTCTTGGCTAAGAAACAATGTGCTATGGTCTGATGAATCCAAGAAAGAGTTATTTGGACTCAGAACAGTATGCTCGTTTGGCATAAACCAAAGATACCAATTCAGGAGAAGAATTCTTACAAGCAATGAAGGTGGTGGTGAAAATATTATGTTTTGGAGTGACTTTGCTGCATCAGTTCATGAGCAGTTTGCAATTATCGAGTCAACTATGAATTTTGCATCACATCAAATTGTGCTTGAGGACAATGTGAGGCCATCTGTCTAAATATTAAAATTGAATCAGAAGTAGACCTTTGAATACCTAAATGAGCCAAAGCATACTACGAGGTCCACCAAAGAGTGGCTCAAAAAGAAGAAATGGAGGGGTGTGGACAGTCCTAGTCAAAGTCCTGATTTAATCCCATTAAAATGTCATGGAAGGATTTGAAATGGGCAAGAAAACCCACTCACATCTTGCAACTGAAGGAATTTTGCATGGAAGACTGGTCAAAAATGTCACAGAGTCAATGTCAGAGACTTGTGGGCAGTTATGCAAAAACCTAGAAGAAGTCCATCCATCCATCCATTATCCAACCCGCTATATCCTAACACAGGGTCACAGGGAACAAACCCCGGGCAGGGCGCCAGCCCACCACAGCCTAGAAGAAGTAATTTCTGCTAAAGGGGGCAATACCAGCTTCTAAGGCCCAGGGTGTGCTTACTATTTTTATCGTAGACCATTACATCTATTGATATTTTTGTTGAATAAATAATGGAAAAGCCTAGATAGATAGATAGATAGATAGATAGATAGATAGATAGATAGATAGATAGATAGATAGATAGATAGATAGATAGATAGATAGATAGATAGATAGATAGATAGATAGATAGATAGATAGATAGATAGATAGATAGATAGATAGATAGATAGATAGATAGAACTTTATTTTTACAAGGGGGAAATCTGGCTTTTTACAGAATTTCTTTAAATATATAAATACATAAATAGATAGATACGTTCATACACACACACACACACTTTGGTCTGAACACACACCAGAATGACTAAAAAAGGAAGAAATTTAAAGAGAAATAAAATTTCTAACTTCTAACAGGAGCCCCCGTTGCGTTTCTTGACACACTTCAGCTGAGTAATTCGTAAGGTCTCAGTGTTGTGTGTCAGAGAGAGGATGTGTAGCATTGTTCATAATGGCTCTCAGGTTTTTTTTAATTCTCTCCTTCACTGAGATCTCCAGGGGCTCGAGAGTGTATCCCATAACTGAACTTGCCTTTTAATTAGCTTATGGATTTGGTGGGCCTCTCTTGAAGTGATGTTACCAGCTCAGCATACCACAGCATAGAAAATCACACTGGTCACCACAGAGTTGTAGAAGATGTGAAGGATGTCACTTCCCTCATTGGAGGAGCACAGACTCCTAAGGAGACATAGCCTGCTCTGCCCTTTCTTATGTAGTTCCTCGTTATGAGACCAATAAGGTGTACTTTCTTTTTCATTAAACTGCAGATCAACATCTTCTAATTTAAAATTTCCTTCCATTCACTTCAGAACCTACTTTATTCATTACTGATTGTGGGGAGGTACAACATATGCTACTGTATATGTAATAATATTACTTCTTGTAATATTAATGTTATTGTAATGATCTTTTCTTTATTATTTTTTTTATTTTCTACACCCATAATAGGCCTGGAATTGAAGGATTTTGTCAGGGTCTCAGCTATTTTCACACTTGCCAGTGGTGTGCAGTCTGCAGTACTATGTAAAAGATGGTTGCATAGGTCTGATTTTTATTTGTTTTTTTCTGCTAAAGGTTTCATCCCACAATCCCTACTTGGGCTCAAAATCAATTGGGAAACATCTACAACACTAAAATTCCTTCCCATTCTTCAAAATATTAAATTGGGTCTAATGGGAAGCCCACCACAATGCATGCCTGTAAATGTCAATCAAGTGCTGTGTAAATTCCAAAAAAGCCTTTAGCAGAGGCTATACTGTATAGACAAATCTACAGTATGTATATAAAATAACAAAAGTCAGAATGAATATTCAAAGCTTAATGCTTTCAACACAAGATGACTGAGAAGTCTCGTTGGTCGAATGTTTACAGATATTCACAACAATGAACTGTCCAGTAGTACTGGCATGCCACCGTTGGATAGGATAATTAGAAAGTACCATCTAACGTGGGAAGGACATGTCAGAAAAATGGATGAGTATAGGCTACCAAAGAGGATTTTGTTTTTAAAGGTTGTTGATAGAAAACAAAGACCAGGAAAGCCTTTGATCGATTGGATGGAATGTCTAGACGAAGATTGTTTTCTTACTGACCCTAAAATACCATGTGGGCAGTGGGAAATGAAATCAAAGGACAGAGTCAAATGGTGTTCATCTCTCTCATCTCTAACTTCAAGAAAATGAAGAGACAGGACTTTTATTATTATTATTATTATTATTATAAAACATCTGACGTTCATGCCTGGGTGTAATGTTAGTCAGCATCCACAAGAGGGCCACAATGTCCAATGCATAAAGACGCACCAAGAAACTGGGAGAAGGACTATCGTATTCAGTGAAGTGAAGTTCCTAAATGCACAACGTGCTTGAAACAGACAGGCTTACTCTTGTACCATTGTGCCCATTTTAATAAACGGGCATTTTACTTTGCTTATTTTCACATAAACTGAATGGATACATTTTCTCACTTTTATTTTTGTTGCAAGTGTCATATTAGCTTAACAAACTTCATCAGTTTCAATCAGCAACATAATCTTGGTTTGTCTGTAAAGGAAACAGTTGAAGGGTACATGTGCTCTTTAAACTGGCACCAAGTTCAGAGTTTGTTCACACCTGCCACCCAGTGTTGCCATCCTCAGATGATGCAGGGTTGTATTGTCTGGTTTGTTTGCTGCTGATGGATGTGTCCTCTGATTTGATGAGTTCAATCTTCTTGGAGGAATTTCATCAAAAGCTGAATTTTCTTGAAACAGTCTAAATGAGGTGCCATATATTCTAGTTAAATTGACTCAAGCTCACAAAAAGCAGCTGCCTAATGGCTGATCTTTGCCCAGTAATTGTTGTTCTCTTTAACATTCTTGTTTCTTTCCTTCATTTCTGTATAAATACCATGTACATAAAAAGATAGGTTTGTAAAGTCCATTCAAATGTACAACCATCCCTTTTGTTTCCCACCTTTGCCTCTAACGCTGCTTGTCTTTCAGAGGAGCTCCTACGGACAGAGAAGGCTGATGCCAGTGAGCTTCTTACCACCTCATTCTCAGAGACGCACACTACAGAGGAATTCTTACCCACAGAGAGTGAAGAAATCGAAGATGAGGAAGATGATGAAGAAGCGGGATTTGAAGCACGGCCTTACCCTCCCGTGTCTCATGGCGCAACTGACTCCTTCCGCAAAGAAGGTAAAGGTTTAACTCTCAAAAGTGTTTCAGTGACTAATAGATGGGACAGTTAGTGCATGTAGGTGACAATGTGTGGAAATGCCCTCATCTTGATGCTGTGGCACAGATCATTAGTCAGCTGCTGTTTCTTCATGGATAGAAGAAGGAAACTCACCAAAAGACAGACTTTAGGGCATTTTCAGCATATATGTTAAAAAGAAGTTTAGGAGGATAAAGAAAACACAGGGGATTGTTAAGGAAGGGCCACAGCTGAACATTGAGGTACAGGCGATGTGCAAATCTGAATTGGATATGTCAAAGATTTGGAGCTTTAGAAGCCAAAATAATGTTGTTGAATATCAGGTCCCAGTCAAGAAAGAGACGGAGTAAGATCACATTCCCAGATTGACTGAAAGTTGCAGGAGCAGTTTTCATCTTAGAGGACAGAGAGTGAAAGGATGTTAAAAGAGAAGGATAGTTAAGCTGGGAAGATAGAGAAATACCAGACGACCTGACAAGAGAGTGGAGTCAGAGATAAAAGGAAAAAAGTGGAGGATGGAATAGAAAATGTAGAGTTCAGCAAATGGAAAATTCTGAGCTCTAAGCTATCAAAAGTGAAGCATACTTGTGTAACACACCTAGATGGACTGTTACATTTAGAGATGCAGGCTTTGCAAAATCACTCTGGAGCTGTCAAAGACCACTGCTAACCATTATGTCACCATACTTTTAAGAATATAAACCCGCATATAATAGAACATATAATGATTTGAGAATTATATGGCCGTATGAAGTTTGTTAGCCTTACTGAAATAAGAAATACTGTAGTAAACCAAACTGCCTAGTCCAGGGATTCTCAAAGTCAGTCCTGGGGGCCCACTGTGGCTTCAGGTTTTTGTTTCAGGCAGATTCATAATCAGTGACAGCAATTGATAGCGCTGATCTCATTTAATTAGCTGGTATTTTGTTTCTCTGCTCTTATTCTACATTCAGAAAAGCACAGCAGCAGGAGTTTTACATTTATAAGACATTTAAAAATATTTCTATTTTTACTATAGATTTAAATGCTTAACTTTCTTTTGTTAATTTCATTATATTTTGGTCTTTTTATGTGCTGTTTGCTCCCTTCACTGTATCTTAATAATGTCAATTTAAAATGAGCAGAGCAGACACTCAGACAAACCACACTGAATGATGAAAGGCTGCACCTACTTTAGCGTCAGACCCACTAATTAGTAAATAATGGATTAATGAAACAATTAGAACACCTGGAAAAGCAAAATGAACATCAAAATGAAAATATTGTTAAAAATAAAAAATACATTATGCCCAACTGCTTAGTACATTTTAACATTTTTTTTTTTTACCAAACTTAGTCTTCTAATTTCTTTATTGTTCCCAAAACACAGAATCTGGGAAGTAAACACATCACTTAATTAGCCCAGGAGTCCAATTAAAAACAGAAGCTGGTTGGAGCAAAAACCTGCAGCCAGAGTGGGTTCCCAAAACCGAGTTTAAGACCCCGGCCTAGTCAACAGATTTGCTATCAATTTCCAGTTGGATGCTTTTTTATTATTAAATGATTTTATTTAACTTGACTCCTCTGTCTGTTTGTCTGGGTCAAATCTTGAAACTGATTTTAAACCCACTTTTAGCAAGGCGAATTTCTTCAAATTTTCCATACATGTTCAATATCGATGACAATACAATAATCCATCAAAACCGATGCAATTATGAAACAAATTTCACAGTAGTTAATGGTAATTCGATTCCAATTAACGCACACGCAACAATGACGGAGAGAGAATATAGTGAAATATAGGAGTGTACAAGTGAGAGACGCATCAGATTGCCCCCACTTGCCTCTTCCAGTGAGTGGAGTGGGTAGACATGTGTGCCGACTTTACTTGTTTACTCTTGTGAAGGAGTAGCCTTGATGATCACGGTGAGGAAGCATTGGCGTAAGCTTGTTGTTCTGTCATTGCAGCAACCGAGTGCTAATCCCATAAGAGCCTGAACAGAAAAATAGAGACCAAAATATAATTTTTTTAAAAATTTTAATAACTCTGCAAAGAAGATATATTATGTAATACTTTTAAAGAACCTTTCGTTCATGAAAAATGATGAAAGAGAAATCATTTGCAAAATACTCAAAAACTAAAAAGAAAAAATAAAATATATGAAAAATGTTTTTAAGTAAAACGATTTTATTTACTTCAGTTATAAATGCACTAAAAGGCAAAAAATTATTTTTTCTTTAACCACAATTTTCTGTGGTTTTACGTGACTAAATATAACCATGGAGTGCACATTGATTAATTCAATCAATTAATAGAATAGCTACTTTCATCATAAAATATAAAAAAAACAACATTGTAATTCCCCACCAAGCTCAAAAAGTTTTAAAAATTGTTTGAATCAATTAATTTATGTGCGCCCCACTATTTTATTTAGTCACAAACAACCACAAAAATTGTGGTTAAAGAAAAAATTATTTTTTGTTTTGTATTGCATTTATAACTAAGGTAACTAAAATGGTTTTACTTAAAATATATATATATATATATTTTTTTTTTTTTTTTAAATATTACCATGCGTAATGTAGTTTTGCTCCACTGGATGGTGCTGCTTAACAACAGAAGCAGTTTGAAGAGTTCACCGCATGGCAACAACTGTTGAGGGAACCTGGAACAAACTACCACGCCATGTAGTTGAAGCAGAAATCTTAACAGCATTTAAGAAGTTTCTGGATAATATATTAGGGCAGCTAAGCTTTAAACTACACAAACAAGCTTGATGGACTGAATGGTCTCCTCTCGTTGGTCAAATTTCTTAGGTTCTGATGTTCTAAATCACTGTCTTTGCTTTATGCAGAGGTAGGGCATCACTCCCTCCTGATCGACTACAGAAAAATCAGCAGGCCCTCACCACAGGATAATTACACCTTACATAGTGTTCCTTCAAAACAAGAAACAATTCTTGTCCCTGTCGGCTTCAAAGCATCACTTTTCAGATATCCACCTGCCAATCCCAATTTACATTGAACCAGGCAAAGTACTCTGGGAGTAAGGCCTTAAAGGGGCAGAAAACCGCATTAGCAGGACTTGCGCATCTAAAAAGACCAATTATCCAGGTTTTCTCCCTCCAATGACCATCTTACCAAACTGTTACAGAGTATTCTACAGAGGACTGCCAATTTCAGTTGTATTCCTTCCTCAACATTTTATCATTAAGTGTTTTTTTAAATGAAATGAGAACACAATATCAGGTGCACTACCCAAGCTAAAATGAGATGGCCTACAGGTACAAATCTAAAATGTTTCAATGTAAAACTTTTCATCAACAAAGACGCCTAAAGGTGGGATGAAGTCATGGATGAATACAAAAAGCCAAAAGAAAACTGAAGAAGTAATCCGAACGACGAAACGGTAACAAACCCTTTGTCTTTCTGTCCCTTGTCCTCTCTTCCACCTTGTGGAACACAAACCCAGGGCTGTCCTTAAACAATAGGCAAGATTATTTTGTAGTATCTTTCTAAGGTGAACACCATCACATCATACTTTACAAGCACTGATATGCAGTAGTACAACATACCCATAGTTTCACAGATGGAAGGGAGGCACCTTTGGTGACTCATTTGAGGAGGTGGGGACAGAACCAACAACCTTGTGTTTTCAAGTCCAGTTCCTCTGCTGTTAAACCAAACTACCCAGCTAAACCCCATTATAGGATTACTATCCTAGCCAAAGCCGTGGACCACTGGGGCCTGACAATCCACTAAAGCAACAAGTCCTTCTCGCACAGTGGTTCCCAACCTTTTGTGTGCTCTGCATGCCTAGAGAATGTATGATTTATGTCGGCACCCCCTACAAAAGTAATATCATATTTCAAGATGAAGAATACAAATTTGTCATTTTTGAACCACAAATTGAATCACATACTGTATAGTACTGTGGGTAAACAAATTGAACTGAAAAAGATAAGCGTTTATCTAAATATAAATCAAGCAATTATAAATCTCAGTAATCTTGTAAATGTGTCAGTCGTGAAGCTTAGGCACTCAAGCGACGATCTGGGGGTTGGTGTATCCTTTGAAGCATCAAGTGCCATGAGGGGTCTGTGGAATTGGAGACCCTGGTGAAGCAACGAGTGCCAGTGCACCATTGTGTAATAGAACACAGGTGATGGGCTTTGTCCCTTGATAACACCTGCACTGCAGTTTAAGAACAGATGAGCACACAATTACAATTGCTGCACTTCTGCCAGGACTGCCAGCAGGCTGAGTGTAAGCAGTAGGTGTTGCATCTAATTCAGTCCCCCTTATTCCCTCCTGCCTGCTAAATTGTCAATCAAACCTAAAAATCAGTGATGTTTGCACAATCAGGGTTTGCAAAGAAAGCAAAACTAGACTTCACCATCTCTACGGATTAGTTGCAAGGTCCAAATTACACATTCTTAAAAAACGTTATTCGCGTTGACAAATGCTCCACCTGCAGCAAGGATCCCATGAGAAAAAGCGACAATTGCACACACAATGCTGAATTCTTTTTATATCATTGAAAAGGAGCACTAATTAATAAATGACCTACAAATGACAGCACACTACAAGCCACCAGTTGCACCATGATAAAGTTGAACAATGCACCTCATTAAATTTTATTAATTTGCGACACATCCTTCCTCTAGTTTGCGCCCCCTGAAATGCCATTTCGCACCCCAGGCTGGGAACCCCCATTTCTATCAGCTGTACATCTTTGAGTGCCAATTGGTCTTTACAGTACCAGTTGTTCAAATTTCAGCATATCCCTTCTTATCTCATGTGATATATCTATGTTGCCATCTCCTGCTCTATAGAAGTTTTGCTGGCATGGTATACATTTATATGTTCAGTGATGTCACATGAAATTCTTACTAGCACTTCACTTTCCTGTCCTGTGATCAGTGAGCATTACTACCTTACCTCAAAACGTCTGTCATCCTTACCCCAAAACTTCTGTCTTCCTATCCTCCATGATTCTACCCTCCTACTTCAAAAGCCAGCTTGGCCAGGATAGCATTTGTTGAATTGTCTTTTCATCAAAGACCATAGATGGCCTTTCCAGTCAGATCATTTCCTGACAGCTCTCTGTAGCCTCCTTTCCTCCCACTTTTTCTGGTGTTCTTAAATCAGGATTGGACAAAGTCAGTCCTGGAGGGCCGTAGTGCCTGCAGGTTTTTGTTCCAACACAGTTTCATAATGAGAAGTTAATTATTGCTCATGTAGCACTTATTGATCCAGCAACTGTTTTCTCCTTTATTTTAGTGGTCTCACTTGTTAAGATTCTCCACATTTATTTGCTTCTTCTAGTCTTAAACACTGGTTTTAATTGTCCCTAATTAGCAATAAGATGAAAATGGCAAAGGATCCAGCAGTTTCACATCTAATTTAATTCCACTTACACTTGGAGGTGTTCATCATGAACTATCTGGTTTAATAAAATATTTGAAAGAGAAAAATGTGAAGGACTTAGAATTACTTGTCTGCTTTATGCCGGGCATACACTGTGCAATTTTTAGAAACTGTGGTCAAGTGATGGAGTCTCCAGTTGTACTTGTGCTCAAGTTGTATGAGTACGTTTGCTCTGATTGACATGCCGTGGCATGAGTGCTCAGACTATATGTGAACATGGCTCCAACTGACAGTTTTACCCACTGACATTATGCAATGTAACTTTAACCATTCAAAAAACACAACATGGCCACAGGCTTCTCAAAATGACAATAAAGAAAAGAGCTGCTTTGCTGATACTTTCTGTTCTGTCCTCTGAAACTACAAAGAAAAGAAAAAGACTTAATTTGGACATGTGGCACGGACAATACAGTTTGTCTATTATAAAGAGAGAAGTGGAGGTATGTAATCTATGTAATTTACCACTGTGTGTGTTTATTGCAGGTTCTTCTAGTAAATGTGATTTTGTCATTGGTTACTTAGTTGTATGTGTGTTGCTATATGATGGTTAGCTTTTTGAAATCAAAATGGTGGAAATGAGCATGACAAGGGCAATACCCATGCACAATGTACTGTGGTCATGACACAATGAATTTTTGAAGTTTGATGTTGACATCAGAAAATTGGCTCATGAGACTGCTCACATTATAAGACAGCCGAGTGAAATTTCTGACATGATAAAAATTATTCCGATCATATAACAGCCCATTTGTAAGATGCAATCGGGCATTTCCACCCCTCTTATAGTGCATGTGAAATGAAGGCCGATGATGCTGGAATTTGGACCGACACAAAAATATCAGTCAGCAGCAGCAAATCGGACTTAAAATTGTGCCAAAATCAGATGGTATATGCCCAGCTTAAGGCTTCATATTATTAAGGTGTCATTGTAGGAAAGGAAGATAATCTACTGTATGAGATAAGTATGATCTAACATGGCAGGATGAAAACATTAACAAGCCATAAAATTAAAAAAGATCTGTTACTGGCTGGAGATACTGTCTAATTAAGCAAAAGTTGCAATAAAAACCAGCAGCTACGACGGCCTTCCAGGATCGACTCTGCCCACCACTGCCTTAGATGGTTAACTCTCAAGACTCCATTCTCAAATGCAGGACACATCGCCACACACAACATCCCAAATGTCTACACGACCACGGATAGGAACTCTTCTTCTAGCCGTGAGGGTCACATTCTCTGTTAGTCCACACCTTATCCAGCCGATCGACACCCTAGAGCACCATGTTAATGGTTATGTGTGGGAATGCAAATTCTGAGCATAAATCCAAAAAAGACATCTTTGCTATATTTTGTTGTGGATTTTAAAAGAAATGCATGGCAATTAAAATTGTAACCCTTTGTACCATCTCTTCGAAATATTCTCACAGCTTTTCAATTCTTTTCTTTTTCCTGCATTTCCATTCTGCTAATGAAGACTCCCAGCAGTCCAGCCAGAAGAGTGAGTATCCATGCTTTTTCACTGGTTTGAAACTCTAAGATGCTTTACAGTGTAGGGTGAAACCAATGAGTTTGGCACTGTTGGGAGGGTGGTCCATTAACCACTCTCCCCGCATTTTGGATGTTCTGTGCAGAAAGCAAGGCACATAGAAGGAAGGGCTTTCAACAAAGAGAAGCAGTCACAAGAAGACCTCCTTGGTAGTTCTTCTCAGTCACCAGTATCATTAGCTCGTGAGTGGCCAGGTGAAAAATCATCTGCCTGCCAGCACCATTGGCTTTGATTCAGGATTTAACTGTGTAGATGAGACATGACCGCCACTGTGCTTCATCTTCTTTTACTGTTATCCTGGTGAGATGCTCCCATTTTTAACCTGTAACCAGGGCTTACAGAGGGGGAATGGCTTATATAAGTGAATGTGCTGAGTGATACAGCTAACTCCAAATCTAGCCACCAGGCATCACGAATTGGTAGTTGATTGTGGTGGGTCACGATCAAACCACCAAGGGGGACCCTCCGACGATTGTGCTCAAATCACCGAGTAGTAATCCTACCCCCAGAGGGTCATGAAGACAAAAAGTGGGTCATAACACCAAGAAGTTGCGAAAACACCTCTTTAGATCTCCCCTAAAGCAAGTATGATCTGAACATGACAGCTTTTGTGTTACTTGAGTGGCAGAGGTTTTCTTAAGAAATCTAAATAGGGACACGTCAGTATGTAAGCAGATTCATTACAGACATTGTGACCAAGAAGGGCAAAGCTTAAATGAAGAGGATTAAAACCAGAGACTCAAATGGAATTAATTGGTTCAGGAAATTAACTTTCTTTTGCTATTTTTTTTTCTTGATTTGCAAACAAAGCTGAATTCTTGAGAGGGCTTTGATGTTGTTCTGGCTTACCACCGCTCTATAAAGGGAAAAAAAATAGTTCATTTTATGCATTTTTTATTCAGGTTTGGAGTTAGAAATTGAAAGTAATAATAGCAAGCAGAATACTTGGGCAGAGATCATAAATGCAGTGTGTACATCCATGTGTTGTGATCTGTAGGTGTGACTTTAAAAACAGGGCTATGTTAAGTATAAAGTCTGCAGTCCTTTACTGCTAAATCATTGCATCTGGCTTTTGATAAATAATAAAATTGAAAATGACATTCCTAGCTCTTCAGATTTCTAATCATAATTCCCCTCAAAAGCCAGTGTGCTCGTCTTTGCTTTGCCCCAGTTAGAAATTTGTCAGACTTCAGGCTGGCTGACGGCTTTTTTTTCTCTCTCATCTTCACAGCCAACAGGATTGATGACTATGACTACAGCCCCTCAGAGAAATCCCCCAGTTACGAATATGAGGAAAAGGTAATTGCTGAGCACAATCTGGTTATGAGAAGCCCAACATTATGGGCTGAGGGGGCTGTTGGGTTGTGAGGGAGGGTGGTTGTTTTCCACTAGGAGGCATTAGTATGTGAATTTCCCCTTGGGATTAATAAAGTATCTATCTATCTATCTATCTATCTATCTATCTATCTATCTATCTATCTATCTATCTATCTATCTATCTATCTATCTATCTATCTATCTATCGATCGATCGATCGATCGATCGATCGATCGATCGATCGATCGATCGATCGATCGATCTAGCTAGCTAGCTAGCTGTAAATACGTTCATTTTGCAATTGTGGCGTCTTAAGTAACCTGACCCTAAATAGATATATTACAAAGAGGCGATAACCCTCCCTTAGTGATACAGCAATAAGAAATCACATAAGAGAAAATAACTTAGCTTTCTTTAATGACGATTTACGTGGCATAACAGACGAGGAAGCCATGACAAGACTTTTCACCGAAGTGGGAGCTCGATGTATACAGTCTGCCATTTTCGTCACTGCGCTAGAAGGATTTTCAGGATCAGATGACGTTATCTCCCATCCGTCCCTCGGCTTCAAAGGTGTGCCGGGCAATGTTCCAAGGCTTTATACTCTTTCTCCATGTGCAGTCCCCCACTTAGGTAAATCATGCCATTCCAAACAAGGAAAAGAAGATGCAATATCATGCTGACTCTAACACATAGAAATAGTGCATGTTGCCCATTATGCAGTTGTCCTTAACTTGTCTTGTCTTAAGATGCTTGCCTAGCAATTCTAAATGCTGGGCCCCTGTACTAAATCTGGCTTTATGTTAGCTGTACATGTGAGAAGAAAAGAAAGCAGATTTAAAATATTTGCGCAGAGCACAGTGACATATTAAAGTTATATTCTGATTACAGTGGTCTCACCTGTATGCTTACAAACTAAGGTTTTTTATGGTAACAATGTCACCCCTATTCCCCTTGATTCCTGAGGATGGCTGACTGTATATTGCTTGGTAGACAGAATGACAGCGACACTTATTGGCTTTGGTGTGTGAGAAATATTCAGTGGGGCGGGTTAGGGAGATTTCAAGTAAAGGTCGAGATTATTTTTCGTTCTCTAATTTGTGTACCGTTTGTGGTCCTTTTTTCCACATTCTGCAGAATTTCCCATGCTTAACTACCATGTGCATATTTTATGCTGGTCACATGCATCACAAATAACTTGCAAATAGCTGATCTTAACACGCTGCTGCAGATGAACAAGAAAATGAAAGCATTTGGGATTTCACAAAGGGAATGTGGAATGATTTATGTGGCAGGTGGGCCTGTTTGAGCTCCTTTTAGATACTTTCTCTCCTCCGCTGCTTTTCCCTTATTTAGTCTGTCTGTTATTTCATTTAAATTTGAAAGTGTTTAGTTATGATTATACAATTATAATATTTCTTAAATTAAGGTTTTCATCTTTTACCTTTCTTAGTAACAGAGGGTTAGTAATTAACACCATGAAGCCAAAGCAGAAAATGAAAAGCAGCCTATTATTTAATATTGCTCACATGCTATTAAGCTGTTAAGATTTTCTCTCCTGAACATGCGGTAGTTTTATTTGCAGCTATTTAACAAGCAATATAGCAGTGTAAAGTGTTCTCAGTAAGAGAAATTTGGCACAGTGGTTAGCATTATTGCCTCATAGCTCCAGAGACCCTGTTTTCTTCCCAATCTGCTTGGATTTTGCTTATTCACACACCCCGCTGGGTTTTGTTCTCTCCTTCCTGCATCCCAGAGAAGGGCTGTTTGGTTAATAAGCCAAAGTGAACTGGCCCAGTATGAGTGAGAGTGAATGAGTGCGTGCTTAGGAGTACCCATCCCATCAAGGCTGGTTCTTGGCTTGTTTCTGATGTCCTTGGAATGATCTCCAGCTTCCAGAACCTGTTGTGCAAAAGTTGAGAAAATTGGTGATGGAGGCCATTGTCATTTGAAAGCTTGCTTAATTGTTTAATTCACAATTCTATATCAAAGTAACCATGTTTGGAAAGAGTAACAGCATAATTGAAAAAAAGAATAGCTTAGCATATGATGAGCAAATCCATAAATGTTCAATAAAAGTCACCCCGTAAACAATAAAAATGGAAACATTTGTTTTCTGAGTGGTGAAGGAATAAGTGCATGCACAGAATAATGAAAGAATGAATCGATCAACCAGCATAAAAATTTTAAAATTCATCCATGATCAGCATTATAGGGAAATTAAGGTAATATGTGCTGCATTAGAGTATTAATAAATCTACAAATCTGTATATAAAATAAAATATCTGTCTGTATGTGTCCTATACGGATATGAATTTGCAATTTCAAATTTTGACCCTGAGGGTCCCAGTGTTTTTTTTTACCATGTGCTCTTTAATTTTATTAAATTTATAATTTAGGCACTACAAACTGCCCACCTTTAACTAAGAGGATAAGTCAGATCTTTTTAACCCAGGGGGTCCCAGTAGGTTTTTTTTTTCTTGTGTGCTACAGTTTGCACACCAGCGTCACCTGCTGACTCAGAACAAGTGAACCACCTGAACAGACTGAAGCCAGACTAGCACACAAAATGACACAAACGTAACATTATTTACCTGGGAAACACCACGTGCTGCTTCTGTGGACTGTAATATAAAAAGGAGTATTGAGCTCTTTTACACAGGGGGATGTTGGGTGAGACTTGATCTATAGTGAAAGTGCAGCACAAAGCAAACGAGAATCAATGGGTAGCTGTTTAACTCCTGCTGTGGCTGCTTTTATTCATAATTTATTCCCCTCAAACTGTCCACCTTCAACTAAGAAGACGAGTCAGACATGACAGTGTTCATGTTTACAACCCAGCTAGGACTTACTGCAATTCTACAAATTCCAAACAGACCCAAAAAGAACAAAATCTCAACTCAGAGACATTTGATAGAAAGGCAGTGTGGATGTTGGATGGGGTACCTGGCAATAACAACAGGGTCACCAGTTGAAAAACTCATAAACCTTTGCTTTCTTTCTTGAACCTATTCTGCAAATTCACCTAGGCAACGTGGTTTACTTCCATTATAGTATTAAATAAAAGTCACCTAGTGACCAGGGTAATAAATAAATATGAAATAAAAGAATGCCGTAATCAACAAATGTTTAATAATTACCACCCAGTGAACATCATAGTGGGAAATAATGAAGCAATGAAAACAAAGACTGCTGTACATTAAATAAATGAGTGAATGAACAACTTTGCAAATGTTAAAATTTGCCCAATGAAGAATGCAAAGGAAAATTAGGTTGCTGTAATTTGAATGAATCGATTAAGATATGGATAAATGGATGGGTGGATGAATGAATCTCCAAATGAAAAAGGTTAGTGAACTTCTGTCTTCCATAGTAAAAGACACAAAGTGTGTACTGCAATAAGCGTTAAACGTTTGAGTGGATGACAAGTTGAATGAACTAATATGCAGTCACAAGGCAGGTACAGAGGCCCAGAAAATCATTTGACAAGCTGTTCTGATAGGAAACAAACTGTAGAAGTTGGTGCTATAGACTGTATATTTGACAATGAAGCAGGGCACAAGAGTGAATGCAAAACCATCCAGTTGGCTCAGGCTAGATGTGGCATCAGTTGAGTGTAAACGGTCAGGGGATTTCAATGCTGTAGCATTTCATGCGGACTCAAGCACATTATCATACAACCATAGAAAGGCCATGAATTTGCTAATTGAAGAGCACAGTATCACCTGAGACTTTGTCTTAATCTTAAAGAGACTGATCTGACTCACCTCTGCTTCTTCTGTTAGGTGAATTCTTCAGTGGATGTCAAAGAAGTCATTTATAAATCATCTGACATCCAGAGAGATGAATTGGTAAGTTGTGGAAAACTTTAGTCTGATGACATGGAATCACTTTGTGCATGCAAGCATTATCTGGGCAACTAGCACGCAATATCATATAATATCTATAATATTTATAATATAATCTACATACCGTATCAGTAAAAAATGCTAAGAATTGTCCGTGTGTCATGCAAAGGTCCACAAACCACTAGGCCTTGACCTTGGAAATTGGTCTTAATTGAGATCTTATGACTCAACACATGTAACACAACCCTGGCATTGGAGGTGATTGGGTTTTGGGTCCTTCTCATGGCAAGTGGAGGCATGGGCATGCACCATGACTGACAGGACACCAACCTCTGCACACGCGCATGGCACTGATGCGGGCACGACAGACATGGACAGCTACCTACCTGAACTGACATCTGTTCAGAGCTTTGCAGCAGACTGGTTGGTTTCATCCCAAACTGAAGTTATTTACTCTGATCAGGACACTGACAGTGAAACACATTGCACAGGCCAACTGATAACCAAAAGTCATACATTTCAATCACAAAACAAATTGCGTACATGAAAGCAAATGGTCAACCACACAACTCGAGCAAGTGCCATCTGCTGAGCATCAAAAATATATTGCACATTGCACAGAACTTCATCACAAACAAAAGTCATATACACAAATATTGCATACTCTAGTCAGACGTGGAACAAGAAGAACAGTGACACTGCCGCAACATCAGCTTTGCGTCAAGCCAAATGTCACTGCCACTCATGACAAACCAACAGCTAATCCTGAATATTTATCTTATCATACTCATTCCTTTCCAAGAAAAGTCACTGGTGTTTCCATCAACACCCCATGTGCAGGAACCTAAAAGGGTTTTGTGTACATGCCTTTGTTCAGACGCAGTATGAACAAACATCATTTTCCAAGCCTGCAGCAATGGCTCTCTTTCATTGTCTGTTGCTGAGCAGAAGATTCCTGAAGTGGCAGGCATGGCATCAATGCTGAAAAGCATAAATGCAGGTACCCTTCAAGACCCTTCCTGCCTGAAGACCGAAATGATGCCAGTTCCAGGAACTTATGACACATATTTTATACCTTCTGATGTACCAGAGGATTCAGCAACACCCTGCCAGTTTGCTAAACATGCACATTTCTGGAAAAAGGCAAAGTCCAGAAACAAAACAGACACAAGCACAAGAAGAGCTGGCTCACTCCACTTACAGAATGACAAGGCTTTTAATCGAACCAAAGTCTGCGGACCAGTTAAGTAGTGGTGCTAAACACTGTAGCCCACTTATTAGACCAAGCCTTCTAACGTTTTCTTTTATGCTACTTTGATTACTAGGAGCCAGATGCCTTGGAAACCTTTAACCGAGGGGCCATGGTTGGTCTGCTAGTGGTTGCAGTTGCCATTGCTATGGTGATGGTGATCAGCCTGTTGTTAGTGCGTCGGAAACCATATGGGACAATCAGCCATGGGATTGTGGAGGTGAGTCATGCATGGATATCCCAACTCAGAAATGTTATTGTAATTATGATAGTCACTTCATAATGTAACAAAGAGACTGCCATGTTCTTTTTTTAAGTTCCATTGATAAACGTAAGAAGAGTGAAACTGTTTTTTTTCTATAAGCAGTTACTGCAATAGTTGTCTTTAATTTCTTAAAATGCTTGGTAGAGTTCTGCCATAGTCGCTTCGTACATTTGAGGTGACAGTGTTTAGGCCCTTATTTTTTTAGATTTGGAGGCTTTCTGTTAATCTATGGAAATTCAGCATTGTCCTCTCATTCCGAAGCAGTGATTGAAAGGTCTTAACACATACCCTTCTCAAATTCTTACATATTTTGCAATACATTATACATTTTTATTTTTGTTAATATATATCATTTGTTAATTTAACCTGTCACATCACCATTTTGTTTTTTGTTTTGTTGTTCATGTGTGTTTGTGTTTATTGCAATGACGTCCAATTGTTAGCTCATGGCAGCCAGAAGATGCAACACCTGACGTCATTGAGTCGCTGGTATTTCAATGCCATGTTCAAGCTTGTGGATACTTCTCCAAAATCTACAGTATGTGTGTTAACTATGGCAAAATGTATCTGTGGAATTAGGACTTTTCTGGCATTTGTTTACTCTTTGGAATTTGTATTGGAGTTTTAGACTCAGTTCCCTCTGCTCTTTTTGGCTGGACACTTTCTAGTACTTTTAAATTTTAACATTTGACATCATCCCCCAAATCCTGTTTTTTTTTGTTTGTTTGTTTTTTTGCCTTTTGTTTACTACCTTTCCACCGTGGAAGTACATCTGGGCTCCTTTTGTCAAATTTAATGGGAAAAGAGACATGTAACCTGCTCTGTTTTCTTGGTTTAATTGTGACTTTGTGAGCAATGATGTTAGTTCTTTCATCCGCTTTGTCATTTGGGAAGCAAAGAGTTTTGCTTTTTCACAGTTTTGCTGTACTGCTTATGCCATCTGCTTACGTCATTTTGCCACAAAAAGTGTTTTGGCTTCATGACCTTTGAAAGTTGATAGGCAGGATAAGCATATTCCTGCAAAATTTTGTCAAAGTTGGGATGTGTTGCACAGAAAGATGAACAGTTCTCGCTTACCGTGGATTTAGAATGTTTTCAGACTCCTTCACTTTCTGCATACTTTATTATGGTATACATTTACTTTTAAATGGATGCATTTTTTATTTGTGTCCATCATTCTGCACTCAATAATCCATAGGGACAAAATGAAAACATGTTATCAGAAAGGTTCACAAATTTATTAAAAATCAAAAACTGAAATCTCTCATTCATATGAGTATTCAGACCCTTAATTCAGTACTTAGTACAAACCCTTTGGCAGCAATTACTACTTTGAATCATCTTGGGCAAGTCTGTTCAAAGTTTGCACACCAGGATTTGGGCAGTTTATCCCATTCTTCCTGGCAGATCTTCTCCAGCTCCGAGAGATTGAATGGGAAGCGTCTGTAAATTGTTGTCTTCAGGTCTCCTTAGATTTTCTATGGGGTTAAATCACGGCTTTGGCTGGGCCACTCAAGGACAGTTAGAAACATGTCCCGAAGCCACTCGAGTGTTGCCTTGGTTGAATGCTTCAGGACATTGTTATTCTGAAAAGTGAACTGTCACCATAGTCTGAGTCACTTGGACCCTTAAGCAGGTTTACTTCAAGGACCTCTCAGTATTTGGCTGAACTCATCCTTTCCTCAATTCTTATCATTCTCACTGTCCTTGTCTCTGAGAAGCACCACCATAGCACGCTGCTGCCACCACCATGCTTCAACTGTAGGGATGGTGTTAGGCAAATGATGATGGTCTTGCCTGACATGGAAGTTTTAGTTTTGGCCAAAGAGTTTAATTTTTGTCTCATCAGATCAGAGACTCTTTTTCCTCCTGCTCTCAGTGTTCAAGTGGGCTGTCACATGCCTTTTACTCAAGAGTGTCTTCTGTCTAGCCATTCCTCCATAAATGCCTGATTGATGGAGTGCTGCTGCTGAGATGGTTTTCCTATCTTGGTAGAGGTCTTCTGAAGCTCTGTTGTAGTGAATGTTGTGTTTCTGGTTACCTCCCTGAGTAAGGACCTTCAGACAGCCATATTTAGGAAGAAACCTGGTGGCTCCCGAACTTCTTCCATTTCTCAATTATTGAGGCTACTGTGCTCATGTGAACACTCAATGCTTTATAAACGGTTTTATTTAATTGCCATGATCTACGCTTCACTACAATTTTATCGTGGAAGTCGTTCCATGAACTTTATGGCTTCTTACTTTTGTCCTGACAAGTAGTGTAAATTGTGGGACCTTACGTATATGCACATTTGTGTAACTTCCTAAACAATGCCCAATCAATTCAGTTTGCCACAGGTAATAGTAATAATAAGAATAATAATAATAATAATTCATTACATTTAAATAGCACTTTTCAAGATCCTCAAAGAGTTTTAAACAGTAAGTGGGGAGCCACTTCAACCAGGTGTGCGGTAGGAGTGACAGATGCATTCAAGTTGGTGGGATTACATCAGGAATCGGCTCTGAGCCCTTTCTTATTTGCAATGGTGATGGACAGGTTGACAGACGAGATTAAACAGGAGTCCCCGTGGACTATGATGTTGACTGATGACATTGTGATCTGTAGCGAGAGTAGGGAGCAGGTTGAGGAGACTCTGGAGAGGTAGAGATGTGCTCTAGAGAGGAGAGGAATGAAGGTCAGTAGGAACAAGACAGAATACATGTGTGTGAATGAGAGGGAGGTCAGTGGAATGGTGAGGATGCAGGGAGTAGAGTTGGCGAAGGTGGATGTGTTTAAATACTTGGGATCAATAGTACAGAGTAATGGGGATTGTGGAAGAGAGGTGAAAAAGAGAGTGCAGGCAGGGTGGAATGGGTGGAGAAGAGTGTCAGGAGTGATTTGTGACAGACGAGTATCAGCAAGAGTGAAAGGGAAGGTCTACAGGACGATAGTGAGACCAGCTATGTTATATGGGTTGGAGACGGTGGCACTGACCAGAAAGCAGGAGACAGAGCTGGAGGTGGCAGAGTTAAAGATGCTAAGATTTGTACTGGGTATGACGAGGATGGACAGGATTAGAAATGAGGACATTAGAGGGTCAGCTTAAGTTGGAGGGTTGGGAGACAAAGTCAGAGAGGCGAGATTGTGTTGGTTTGGACACTTGCAGAGGAGAGATGCTGGGTATATTGGGAGAAGGATGCTAAGGAGAGAGCTGCCAGGGAAGAGGAAAAGAGGAAGGCCTAAGCGAAGGTTTATGGATGTGGTGAGAGAGGACATGCAGGTGATGGGTGTAACAGAACACGATGCAGAGGACAGAAAGATATGGAAGAAGATGATCCGCTGTGGCAACCCCTAACGGGAGCAGCCGAAAGAAGAAGAAGAAGATCAAAATGTATAGAACTCCCTCCACTTCCAGTCTTCTGCAGTGTGTCATCTTGGAAGTTATGTCACTAAAAGTTATTACAGCAGTACATAATGTGTATCAACAAATATCGTAATACCAGTAACGATGCAGATAATGCAGATAAGTGCAGTGAATACACTTGACTTGAGTATTCCTAGTTTTCATCCTCTTTCTCTGTACGTTTAGCATTTGTTTGCTCAGAGGTTGATACGCTTGCTGCTTCCTGAACAGCTCTTCTTTTCTCCACTGATTAAGTCAGTGTTTGTGTTGCAATTACTTAGTATGTTTTCTTTAATTTTTCAGTTAAGCTGGTACTTAAGTCTTTAATCTGCCTCAAGAATGATTTAAGATATGAAGGGGTAGGGGAAGTGACGGAGAAGGTGGTAGGGATGAGAACGGCGCCCATACACATGTGCCACACGGCCACCCTGTTGGCCACTGCCGAGAGTTGATTCTGCAATAAAATAAAATACAAATCAAAAGAGGAATAACCTTGGAGGTCAATCATCACCCTGAAATGGATAGCAGACATCATGTAGTATATGTGTACCAAATTTCAGGTCAATAGGTCAAACGGTTTGCGAGCTACAGGTGATTTAAAATCCTGCACAGACAGACAAAAGGACAGCCACGGTAGCATATTATATATATAATATATATTTATATATATTTTTTATATTTATTTATATATATTTATTTATTTTTATATATATATATATATATATATATATATATATATATATATATATATAAATAAAGTTATAGACACCCGATCAAAGTAGTAGAGATATTTGTTAATCTTCTGGATTTAACACAAGTTGAACAGAGAAGGTTTCCTGCCATGCTATCTTCTCATTATTAATGTACACTTACAGAGGAGGAGAGAGAGAGGGGGGGGTAAGGAGCATGCACTGATACAGCGCAATGCCGCACCCATCACATGACGAACAAACTCAAGATCCTAGATTGGGACCCGAGTGCAGCCGTTCAGCGGGTGACATCTCAGCACCACACTAGTTCAGATGGAATTGAACCAATGTGAGATTTTTTTATGGTGGCTGGAGTGCCAATTCTGCCACCAACCCCCAGGTTTTTCCCTGCACGTTGGAGGGCCTACTTGTAGGGCTGGATGCAGATTAACATCATATCCAGAACGGAGCAATTGCAGTTGCTTGCTCAAGGACTAGAGTCACTTTTGGCATTTATGGGATTCGAACTGGCCACCTTCTGATTACCAGTGAAAATCCCTAGCCTCAGAGCCACCACTCCACACTTACAGAATAGGAGTAAAATTCAAATAGTCTGGGCCAGTGGTTAAAGTGAAAACAAAATAAGCGTCCTCAAAAGAAGAAACAAGAATAGCCATATGCACACGCCAAATGGAGAGAGGGACCCATAGGGACACTCTATGAAAATGAATTTGTGAAATGCTTCTAAACTATACCAATAAAAAGAAAATAAGGATAGGCTCTTTGCTAGTAGCGCTGATTGGAGAGGCGCTCGCTTGCTCTTGCTGCTGACTATCAGTATGTGTTTCAGTGAGTTTTGATTATCTTTGATTTAATAAGTGCTGCTTTTTCTTCTGTTTCGGAAATTTTCTTGTTGCCCTTTTATAAGCCGGCTGACATTATCACAAATTTACTTAGCTTGCTTTTAACCGACAAGACTAGGAGAGTAGTTGGGGAAAATCAGAAATAATGAAGTGTGAGCCGGCTTGCTTAACTTAGTGCATCCTGGCTAATGAAGTTTAGCAAAGGCTACATGTTCAGCATACGGTCCTAAGAGACAGTGGCACATCAGCACATATGTCATAATCATACTGTAGTATTGAAGTAGTATGGAAGAAAAGATGGCAATACTCTGAAAAGTAAAATGTATATTAGATGTACTGTATACTGGTGAGGGTTGGCTAACTTAAAACACTTAAAACACTGTCGGGACTGAGTATGCAAGAAAAACTCCTGGTACTCTAAAAATGAAAATGCATAAGTGCCGAGACCAAAGTACCTGTGATGAGCACTGGTCTGGGCAAAGAGGAACCTTGCGTCCACAAGCAAAAGCAAAAGTGTTCATATTTTGCATGCTCGTGACTTGGAAGAGTCCTGTCAAATTCAAAAAGCAGACAAACTCCTACACAATACAATAAATATGTGATCCTACATAAATTGGCACACACTGTCTTCTTTTATATTAATGAGCGTCAGTGCCTTTGCATATTTCTGCCTCTAGTAGCTGTTATGGGACGTGTGTCACGGAGCTGAGGTTAGTTAGCAGGTTAAACTATTTATACTTATAGTTTTATTTGAACTTACTTGGTTGTTTTATAGACATGCAGCAGAACTCACCTGGAAGAAACGGGTAGGCAGCTTTACAAAATCGCTCTTTGGGAGGCAGAGCGTTCATGCAGGGGTCCAGGAGGGCACCAGGTTACACGTGAGCAGAAATGTCGTTGTTAACAGAGTTTCTTCATAGCCACAAGGAAAAGAATGTAGGTTAGATGCCGGCAAATTTATAAGAAAAGCTGTGAGGGAAATGAGGTCCTTAGGAAAAGTTACCTGTGCAGTATTCAGGAAAGGTGCCTGGACAGAGGAGGCATTCACATGTACGCATACCCACGTGTGCAGGTCTGCATCCCTAGGAATAGGTGTTGTGGCCTGTATTAGTACATTACATCACAAGTATGGCAGCGTAGGCCTGTATAGGTAGAGACAGGTGAGGCATCCTTCAGGACTGGCTCAAGGAATCCTGCAGACATGTAAAGCGGCGCTAGAGTCACCAGTCAGGGAGTTCATTCATTCAGCCAGTCATTCATCCTAGCAGTGTCCGCTGTGAGATCCTTCTGATTAAACTTTGCAAAGAAGGTTGTGTTTTGCTGAAGAACGAGCACTCCCAAGAACTAATTAGAGCAGATGTAGCTTCTGGAATCGAAAGGTGAGCTGTGAGAGCCTTCTGATTAACTCTTATAGAGAGAGTTGTGTTCTGCCGAGAGAAGAACCCTCGGAAGGAACCCATTACAGTGGAGGTAGCTTCTGGAGTCGAGCATTCAGTTGTGACCCTTGTGATTCCGATTTCTGGCACTGAATAAAATAATATATTTTTCTTCCCTTTCTTTGTGAATCTGTCTACCACCCTGAGTCTATCCTCTGTACCTCAACTACAGGAGGCCCAAGAACAGCCATTAAGAGGTCCCTTGTAGCACAGGAGATCACAGCAAACACACAAGGCAGTGTTGCAAAAATCAATAAAAGAGGATTAACAAATGTGCATTTATGTTATTGATCAGCCAGTCCACTCATTAGCCATGAAGGTTGTTGTTTTCCACCGCATTAAGTTTGAATATCCTTCATCCACAAAGTGTGTGTGACTATGCTTCTAATTTAATAATTTAATTTTGTGCAGCTATAAGAAGTACTGCATGTTTAGTAGCTTCCTGAGAAGGTGGGACATTAGTATGGAGTAATGGAGCATGAACAATGCAGATATTTAGGCATACATGTGTTTTCTAAGCACTGATATTTGTAATTTGTTTTTTTGTATTGCTCTCTCCTTCCTTGCAGGTGAGAAATGGAGTAAACTGGACCACTTGCTTGATGCATCTAATGTGTTCTTAATCTATTTCTTGGCTGTGTTCCCAGCAGGTTGATCCTATGCTGTCCCCTGAAGAGCGCCAACTCACTAAGATGCAGAACCACGGCTACGAGAACCCAACTTACAAGTTTTTCGAGCAGATGAATTGAGAAGAAGAGGCAACAGTACGAAGGAGAGAGCTTGAGAGTGGGGTTGGGGAGGGTGGTTTGGGGGGATGGGGGGGGGGGCTGCAGCAAGTCAAGTCATGCCTATGTGAAATAATAGTGAGAAGGGCAGGAACAATACTCTACATGCACACACTTCCCAGAGCAGCCCTGGGGGGATGCTATGTCGGGACACTCTCATCACACAGTTAACATGAAAACATGCGTCAAGGTGATACAAAAGAAGTTGAATTTGTTACATATTCCTTATGGACAGGGACCTCAGCAGTCCGCAGCATGCCATTCCACTGCTGCTGTACCTGTTGTATGTGCACACAAAGTTTTGTTTTGTAATATATTCTGCAGAATCCCCCATCCTTTGTGCACCCCCCCCCCCCCAACCTCACAATGAATGGTTCCACTTGAACTCAACAGCTTCCTTCAGCTTTAACCTATTGGCTTCCAGTCCCAAATACCTTATTGCATTAACACCACCTAATGTCTAGTGGCTCTGGAAATGTTTTCTTTATATACACGGTCATCGAGAAAGATCTTTGGAATTTCAAAATGTTATCTTTTTAAATAGGGAACAAAGGTCAGTGATATTTTTTTAGAAAAAACATGTAGAAAATCTCAAAACATAATAATGTCATGCTTTTTAGCTCCACAAGCGGTAGTAGTGTTTCTAGACTTGCAAGAATGACCCATGATGAATGCTATATCTGTTGTGTGGTTCTCTTGGTCTGTCTGCCTTCAGCATCCTACCTACATTTGTAATAATCTTCAGTGTGGCATGTGCATCTAAATCATTTGTATATGGGTTTGCGCTCATTCTTTGGGTGGATGGAGCTTTTCTTCTGACGAACAGATGCTCAGGAACGTAATGTGAATATCACCCTGCAGGTAATAATGCTCATTAACAGTTATAGTGGCTTCTAGAATTGCTCAGGAAAGGTGACAAGATTTTACATAGTCTAGTCCAAATTGTACCAGTATATTAAGCTTTGAAATCCCATAGTTCTTTTCTGAAGACTTGTATTCTTGTTTTGATGTATGGAGGCTGGTGGTGGTTGTTCAGAACCTACACGGGTGGTGAATGTTTAATAATGAAATGTTGCAGTGATGCTGCTGAGGACACATTTGAAATGTACAGACTTTTTTGTTCTGTCTTGGAAGGTACATATATATATATATATATATATATATATATATGTATATAAAAATATATATATATATATATATATGTATATAAAAATATATATATATATATATGTATATGTGTGTGTGTGTGTGTGTGTGTGTGTGTGTGTGTGTGCGAGTGTGTGTGTGTAATGTATGTATGTGGGGTATCTATGTGTGCATCAAGGACTCTCATCCATTTTTGGTTGGAAACGCCAGGTCTACCACCCTATCGTTTAGTGAACTTTTCCAGCCTACCTAGATGCACACATACCTTTCTCCCCTATTGTGTCAACTCACGTGCTGTTTAGAGTAAGAAGATGGTCTTCAATCAGGTAGTTGTCAATTACAGAGGGATTCCAGAGAATTAATAATACTACCAAAGATAGTCTTGGTGACTGATTTGAGAATCGGTGTCCTCTCTTTATTAAGAGTAAAAAACAACATAACACAAAAACCCTTCAACATCCTGCAAAAACACAGCAAAGTGTGCTCTTCTCATAAATAAGGAGAAAACAAAGTCGACGAACATTTAATGTAAATATTGACTCCTTGGCATTTAGTGTGTGGCTGAGTCAAGTGCTGTCCTCGTCTGCTGTTTCTCGCCTACACTTTAATGGGATACTGCTATGGAGGTTTGATTGTTTTTGAAGCAAAGGTTTGCCACCATCTCAGTTTCATCATCCCTTCATTTCTTAAGAATTCTGTTATTTTTGAGAATGACAGAAGAACAGGGAGACTCCTGGAGGTAGAATGTTTTCAGTGTCTAAGTAGAGATCCTGGAATAACTTGACTGGTGTCTCTGTGAAAGTTGATATTGTGGACTTTAGGAGGTACCAGTCTATTCCAGAACCACTTTACCATGTTAAACCATCTAGTTGCAAGAATGAAATGAGGCACATGTTTTCGCTACAGGCTAAAGTCAGCATTCACGACCATGAAGGACCTGCATGACCATGCCTTTGAATGACTTTACACAATCCACCAAACTACTTTATTTATTAAAGATCTGTATGAAGCGTGTAAAAAAGGAAGAGAAGATCTTGAAAACGCATTTGATCAGTTTATTTTTGCTAATCAGACATTTGATTTGTTTAGCATGGTTGGTAGGGTTGACTGTATGGATGTCTATTTTTTAATAGATTGGGGGGACCAATTGAGCTGCTTCAGTGAGCTGTGGATGAACACCATAGTTTGAGGCCATGGTGGTTTTGTCATGCTGTAAGTGAAGCAATCTGTAGTGCTTATACAATTTTTTACTCACAAATGTTGAACATAGTGATTGGGGCACTGATCAAGTGATAGTGTTGTGCTTAATTTATAGTTTCTTAATGTTTTGTGAGTCTGGATTTTTACAATAACAACTTTAAATAAAAAGCATATTTTAGAATGCTTCTCTACAGGTCTGGAAATGGAGCAGGATGTCCATCTGACTTTCCTACACTTTATGGAATGTTTCTGACTGTTCTTTCTTTTTATGCAAATTAGGCTCATGTGATTAAAATGCAAATCAGCTGTCTTGGAATCAAAACATATTCCTTTTGAAGTGCTACTTGATGATATTAACCGATGTGCTCTTCATAGTGCATTACTATAATTTTTGTATTATATATGTAAATAGTAGAATGACAGAGCACGAACAGTGACCAATGGCTCCAGAAAAACTAATTAAAGTTGAAATTTTCTTCATCACAGTTTTTCAGTCACAATCCTTTGCCCTGTCAAAAAATACACCATTTTAGGTCTCATTTGGTAGGTTAGGCTCGCCCGTTTTCAGTACCCATCATGAGTTGGACTGGTGAACATCTGGGTTTTGTTGTTCAAGCATATTATGAGAACAACTGTTCTGTGATAGCGACGCAAACAGCGTTCCATACATGCTTCGCGCTCGTTCAAAATGCATTTGTGCCAGACCAGAAAACGATTTTGCTATGGACTTCTAACTTTCGGGCAACTGGGTCCACACTGAAAAGAATATTACCTGGCAGACCTAAGACAGAACATGTGTGGTTTCAACAGGATGGGACCACAGCTCACACAGCACGACATTCGCTCGGAGTATTGAAGGAAATGTTCCCTGGGCATTTGATCTCCTTAAAGGGAGACGTGGGGTAGCCGGCACAGTCACCAGATTTAAGCCCATGTAACTTTTTCCTTTGGGGATACCTAAAGGAAAAGGTTTTCAAACATCGTCCTCGATCTCTTGAGGATTTGAAGGAAAGGATCAGACAGGAAATCGATGCCATTCTGCCCGAGATGACCCAGAGAGTGATGGAGAACTTCCGGGAACGTCTTCAGCAGTGTATTGCCAATGACAGTCACCATTTGTCTGACATGATTTTTTTAAAACCCATTAAAACAAAACTTGTTTTTTATGTACTTTTCAGAAATATATACTTTTGTTTAGATAGCTTCGTTCATTTTTTATAACCATTCAAAATTTGAGAGATCTTTATGCCCCACCCTGTATTACAATAAGAGTTGAGATCCTCTGTGCTGATTCCCTTCCTAATTACTGCTTCATTTACAGCTACTGGTTCTTCCATTTCAGCTACTGGCAAGCCAACCCTTTAAATGTTCTGATTTGAAACGTGTTGCTTTTACTGATCCATCCCAACAACTGCCCTAATGCTTTACACAATAAATAATTAATTAGGATTTTGTGCCGCCAGAGAGAGCATTCCTGGCTGAAGTCCTAATGAGGCTCTGTTCCATCCATCTATCTTCTGAACCTGCTTAATCCAAATTACAGGGTCACAGGGGGCTGACGTTTATCTTGACAACGTTAGGAACAGTATATGAGACAACCCTGGACTGGGGGCTTTGGAGATTGTGTTCAAAAAGTCAATAACACTTTAGTTTAGGTATTGCAAACATGCATGTATTGTTCATTTACTGGTATGTAACAAGGCCTTAATAAAAGACTTTTTGGGTCTTCATAACACTTACAACGCATCAGTAAAGTGTTTATTCATCTCTACGATGTCACCTTCTAACAAAACTTCACTTTGGAATGGTCTGAAGTGGCCGAACTGAGACACGTTTCTCCTGATATTACATATTTAGTATAAGAGCTGTGTATCCTTCATATCAACAAGTCATTTTACCATCATGTTAAAATGCCACACTGCACAGAGATTAATAACCTATCTAATGATGTTTAATAAGCGTTATGAAGACCCAAAGAAGCCTTTGTTAAGGTCTCATTACATAACAGTAAATGTGTAACTGATGCATTTATGCAGTACCTAAACTAAAGTATTACCAAAAAGTCATATTGAAATATTAAACTAATCAATTCTTTAAACATATACACTGCTCTGTAGCTTACAGAAGTAAGTGACGTGATGCTGAGGTCTGTTTGTCACATCAGCTTAGCCACTTTGGCTGTTGGTGGCACAGTGTACAACTGGTCTGCAGACATTACTAGGTGATCTGCCTGCTGTTTACTACTGATAATAATTATGAGATTTAGAAATGGTTGACATAAAATTCAATTCATTTTAATCATACTTAGCATATTTCTTCTTAAGAATCCCGTATGGTATAAAATAATTACAAATTTAATCAAAAGATGCAACGTAAACTCACATCAACAATACAATGAAGGATTCAGATAATGATTCTTCATGAAATATCACCACAAAACCTGATGACAATTTCCTTTTTAGATCACCACAGACAATGATTATTTATTGATCTTATCTAATGGTATGGCAAACTGCCACTTTTTTTCCCAATATCCAAAAATTCCTGTAACTTCATTTGCTGTGCTCATCCTGCCAGGAATAAGAATTAGTAAGCGACAGGGTATACTTTGTTTTTCACAACCCAGTAACTTATATCTAAACAGATCATCTTATTGTACTGCACGTCAAACTTTTTACATGCTGCAAGAAAGAGAGAACTTTAGTGTAAGGCCTTTCAGCGAGTCCTAACCATTGTGAATGTTCAAAGCAAAGGTGCTAGAACTTGAAAGTGTACTTGCTTTGCCATCACGTGAACATAACAGTGCGTAACATGAGCAGATTATATTCTACTTGTACACGTAGACTGATTATTTTGCCCCAGCTTTTGTGCATAACAACACATTACAGCTTACCTTTATGTGTAGCACTGGAATGTTACACCTTGCACTTGTCCGCACATTATTTTCTAGTCTTGAACTTGCCGGTGTGTTATGCCCCATCTTTACACACAACACAAGAGCATCATCCCCTGCCCCTACGGTTAACATGAGCTTGTCATTGTATGCCCCACCAATGTGTGTAACAGCATAAGGGGTCCTGCCTATACACATAAGTGAATCATTATCAGTGTTTGAGGGTGGATGTATGTATTGTAAAATAAGACGGGAGATAGAGAATGTAAACAAATTGGGGTCTGTCCAAGCACTCTGTTTAATAAAAACAGAAATGAAAATAATGAATGTAAAGTCCAAAAATAGTAATTAGTCTATCGTTCTAAGCCTGTTCCCATTTCGTTTCAAGTGTCTCTTCCCGGAACTCTGCCTTCATTAGAAATGGGTTTGTCAGTAAGCGCCAGCTCCTGACATTGTCACTCTTTAAATGAGCCCCAGGGTGGAATCAGCGGGGCCTCCTGGCAAAGACCAGGAGTAACATCAAACATCGAAAGAAGGAGGAATTAATGGCCGTGGGTCCTCAAGCTTACCTTACCCAAGCCTTGTACATAGATTTTCCCTATGCTTCTGACACAATATTTTTATGGAAGTTGTTAATGTTGGTAAGATGCACACTTTGGACCAAAAAGCTATTTATTATTTTATAACTGGCTGGTATCTTCATTCCAGGGGGCCAGCAAAATCCATTCAAAATACATGCATACCTTCTTTAAACTTGAAGTACAGGCAGGTTAGTTCACTGGCTTGGGGTCACAGAGCGAGTCAATGCTGGGGACTGAACTGGTGGCCTTGTGGTATAAAATTCAAAGTCTGAGCCACCACCACACACAGCTCTACTGTTACTCAATAAAGGTCTGGTGGGAAAATAATAAGCATGGCATGTAAGCATCCAAGTGTTCCCTTTATACAGTTCCCAGCATTCGGGGAATTAGGCGTACTTGGTAGTTGAAGGTTGTGTTTTGGTAATCCATGTGAGTGAGGCGTTTTATAAAGTGGTAAATTTGTACGTATTCACTAAGAAAGCACAACATCTAAAAATAACCGATGACTCAAAACATTGACAGTTAAAGGAAAAGAGACAACCAGACGTGTCAAAAGAACATCATTCACTTTCCTCTGCAGATCTTGACATATCCAACTGGAGCTTCTCATGGTGTCAGACTCGACAACATGGAATGAATGCCATCATTATAAACAAAAAAAAACAAAACCTGTTTTGCTGTCAGAGAGCTCTAGGGATGGTAGGATATGCTGAATTCATATGTTAACTTGGTTCTAATGGAAATCATGAACAGTTGATATGGGGTTTGCTTCGTAAGAGTTGATCTTTTTGATAGACTTTTTGCTTCAAACCAAACTAAATGGATTTAAGAAAGACCTGAATGTTGTGTACCAATTGTTCTTAGTTCCCATTATACTGGATGATGAGACAAAGCTGACCAGTTTCCCATTCAGAGACACACTACAGGATGGGAGTCGTTCGTTTCAACCAATTTCCGCTTTTCTTGCCTTGCTCTGATTCATTCTTCTGCTGTTAAGGTGGGTTTCTTGCCGTCACTGCAGTAGCATCATTTCCACTATACATTGTACTTTCGGTGGCCCTGCCCACGATGTTGCATGCCAGCCTTTCATTCCTGGTGTTCAGATTGCCACCTGTACATCTGATAAAATCGTTCAATAAAGTAGACCATCCTATGTTTATGTCTGTTTTTTTACATTCTTTTTAATTTTTAAGTGAAGAAAGGCAGTTAGCCTACCCTTTTATTCATACTGAAAAAAAACTTCCCTTGCAAAAGGAACCAAATATCAAACAAATTCTTTCCCCATGGGCCTCAATAAAAAGAAATGAAACAATTAGCTGGGCGAAAGTGAAAAACAAGCCATGCAAACGTGCAGCATTGCTCTCGTATCCTGAACACATGGAGAGTGGGGTGTTGACGATGGTAGTGAGGGCATAGTTTAGTATGAAATGAATATTTCTGACCCATGATGTGTATATATATATATATATATATATATATATATATATATATATATATATATATATATATATATATATATATATGTATATATATGTATATATATATATATATGTGGTTTTTTTATTTGGGTAAACTGCTTCCAAACTGTGTGCACTGTTGGCTGTCTTCTGCAAAGGAAGATTTTAAATCCCGCTTACCTGAATGGATCTGTCCTGTTAGAGCGCACGGTATCTTGGATATGGTGTTTGTAAGGTTTCTGTTACAATACTTTGTTAGAAAACCTGCTGTTAATAGACGTCATGTGTCTGTTCTAAATGATTCTTGCATGACCAATGTGTAACGTGTTGTAGAATGTTTATTGTCTCCTTGGAAGTTTGAGGCCTCTGTGCACAAACCTGGAGGTGCTAGACTGGCAGAGTTCAGCCTCATAGGGGATGGTATCGACTTAGACTGCTTCTGCTGATTCAGCTTCTTTCAAATATTTATTTTGGACACTGCTGATGACTTAATTTTTCCTGATCTTTATTATTTTTTTATTTTTTGTACATTCTGATATTGTGTGATGTACGCTCCTTATCCGTTTTAACTTGAATGGTAGAGCAAACCTTATTAATATCACCTTGATACCCAAAACATTTGTTATTCTCAAGAGCTGTAATAAATTAAAGAAACTCTAATATATAAAAATCTGTCTTTTAAAATACTAGTGGGAGTTTTTATTTCTCAAAACTTTGCTTTTTAACAGGGACAGAAGATCATTTGGGTTGTGTCATGGTGTACTTGGCTGCCATTTCACAGCCAATAGCACTGCAGCCTCACTTCACTTGAACACCAAACAAAAGATTGAGTGTGGAGCTGGCACCTGTTTCAGTTCGATGATTTGCTATAATGAACTGTCGGCAGTGATTTGCATACCCATAGGCTCAGAGGCGAGCATCTTCTGGGGGGAGTTAAATGGAGGGCTCCATCAGGCTGCCACACATAGTCTGTCTCTGACCATTTTGAGTGGTGTGCTTCCCTGGTGACATCAGATGACTTCTCTCTGTGTCAGCTCCCACCTTCTATGTACAGCATCACCACTACCTTCTAGGTTTTAGATTTAGATTTTATTTATTTATATAGTACATTTAAAACAGCTAGAAGTTGACCAAAGTGCTTTACATATAAAATGTAGCAGTATGAAATAAAAGCCAGATAAAGAATTAAAAAGAAAAACAAAAAGAAAAAATTGTACATACATGAACACACATATACCAACACGCAATCATAAATAGCTTATATAAAATTATGTAAAATAAAAATGCACTAATACGATGAACACAGTATAAACAATATAAATAGAAAGATTTAACCACTCAAATTCATAAGCTAAAGAGTAGGTGAATAAAAGCAAAAACTTAAAACTATGAAGTGTTGGAGCTGACCTTATTATGAGGGGCAAACCGTTCTACAATTTAGGACCAGCCACCACAAAAGCATGATTGTCCCTCAGCTTCAACCGTGTGAGCGGGACATAAAGCAATAGCTGATCTGATGACCTCAGCTGCCTGGCTGACGATTATGGAACAAGAATATCAGCTAAGTACGGTGGAGCTGAGCTATGTAGGGCTTTAAAAACAAACCCTAAAATCTTAAAATTCACCCTATAACTAACAGGGAGCCAACGAAGAAAGGCCAACACCGGAGCAATGTGACCCATTTATTTACTGCTGCTCACAACTCTAGCAGCTGCATTCTGCACCATTTGTAGACAAGGCAGTGTCGTACGGGATATCCCAACATACAGGGCATTACAGTAATCCAAATGAGACATGACAGAAGCATGAATGAGCTTTTGTAGGTCATTGATTGACAAAAACGGCTTGGCTCATTGATCACCCGGAGGTAGAAAAAACGACTCTTTACCACAGCATTTATCTGTTTGTCAAATTTAAAATTTGAATCCAAGATCACCCCGAGATTTTTAGCACATGGCTTTAAGTACCTTATAAGTGGTCCCAATGTGCTAACAATGTTTTGGTTATGTAGGTTGACGAAATTGAATGACTTCAGTTTTTGAATTATTTAACTACAGGAAATTAAGTGCCATCCAGTGTTTTATATATGGTGCGACTCAAACCACCTACACCTGAACACCAGCAAAACCAAGGAGCTGGTGATGGATTTTAGGAGGCCCAGGACCCCATGATCGTCAGAGGTGACTGTGTGCAGATGGTGCAGACCTATAAATACCTGGGAGTGCAGCTGGATGATAAATTGGACTGTACTGCCAATACTGATTCTCTGTGCAAGAGAGGACTGAGCTGGCTATACTTCCTTAGAAGACTGGTGTCCTTCAACATCTGCAATAAGATGCTGCAGATGTTCTATCAGACGGTTGTGGTGAGCGCCCTCTTCTATGCGGTGGTGTGCTGGGGAGGCAGCATTAAGAAGAAGGACACCTCACGCCTGGACAAACTGGTGAGGAAGGCAGGCTCTATTGTAGGCATGGAGGTGGACAGTTCGACATCTGTGGCAGAGCGACGGGCGCTAAACAGTCTCCTGTCAATAATGGAGAATCCACTGCATCCACTAAACAGGATCATCTCCAGAGAGAGGAGCAGCTTCAGTGACAGACTGAGGAGATCGTTCCTTCCCCAAACTATGCGACTCTTCAATTCCACCCGGGGGGTAAACGTTAACATTATTCAAAGTTATTGTCTGTTTTTACCTGCATTTTTATCACTCTTTAATTTAATATTGTTTTTTGTATCAGTATGCTGCTGCTGGAGTATGTGAATTTCCCCTTGGGATTAATAAAGTATCTATCTATCTATCTATCTATCTATCTATCTATCTATCTATCTATCTATCTATCTATCTATCTATCTATCTATCTATCTATCTATCTATCTATCTATCTATCTATCTATCTATCTATCTCATCTAAGCAGTTTAAAAGCTTTGTCACAGACTCCATTTCACCCGATTGCAATGGGAAATAAATTTGGGTATCATCAGCGTAACAATGATACGGGATACTATACTTGTTTAGTATATAGCAGAAAGGTGACATATATAATGAGAAGAGAACTGGACCTAAAACAGACCATTGGGGTACCCCACAGGTTACCGAAGCAGTAGGAGACGTCGAACTACCCACATGTACATGCTCTACCTATCCGCAGTGTAAATCCTACCCTTGTCGCCAATTTATTTCAGTTCAAAGATTTTCTCTGTGATGAACTGTTGGGAGGTTAACTTATCTTGGCAGTGACATTCATGTGTCTGTTGACTCTTCCAATGAAGTCAGTAGACAGATTGGGAGAGCATAGGGGGACACTAGGTCACTGGAAAGGGGTGTATGGCGCTCCTGATATCTCTGAAAAAGGATGAAGTTCCAAGTCTTTAGAGTTCTGGTGCTTCTTGTTTTGCTATATGGTTTGTGAGACATGGATGCTATCCAGTGACCTGAGATGAAGACTGGACTCCTTTGGTACTGTGTCTCTTTGGAGAAATCATGAGTACCGCTGGTTTCACTTTGTGTCGAATGAGTGGTTACTCATGGAGTCCCAAATGAGGCACATTACCTGCATTGTGAGGGAGCATCAGTTACGGCACTATGGCCATGTGGCGCAATTCCCTGAGGGTGAAACAGCTCGCAGGACCCTTATTGTTGGTGGCCTGAGTGGCTGGACCAGGCCAAGAGGTCGCCTATGTAACACCTGACTGCAGCAGATTGAAGATCATTTCCGGAGGGTGGGACTGGACCACGTGTCTGCCTGGGGGGTTGCCAACCAGGATCCTGTTTTGTCGTGCAGTGGGTGTGGGCAAAGCACTACACCAGTGCATGCTCCCCAATTTGTCTTGACTTGAACTGTCGGCAGTGAGTCTGAAATCTGCAATCTCTGGCTTGGAGTGAACAATTTGCAGCTTGAGCCAAATTGAGCGCTCCATCAGTCAACCACATAGAGCCCATCTCTGACCTCTGTTCAATGTAGCCTCACTCAAATCCGGAATTTCTTGGCACAAACACATCAAACAGGCTCCATCTTTCGATAGACAAAGTTCTTCATTAACCCAAGCTTAGCAGGAAGAGGCTGGAGCTTCACTTTACCTGGACGCACCAAGAAAGGTCTGATGAATTTCCCCTTGAATTGTGAATTTCCCCTTGGGGATTAATAAAGTATCTATCTATCTATGAAGTTTTTGACATCAAGCTGTAGCTTTTTTCTAGCTGGCTTTTCCTTTTGAACCCAATGATAATTCCTGGCTCTGCTGTTACATTCACAGAGGAATCCTGGGAATTTTGTGAACCCTGACTGTTAGCCCAGTAAGATGCCAAAACATTTCAGCAACATTCTGACCTAATTATCAAATAAAAATCTGTTTTTGTAAGCATAGTTTTTAATATCAGAAAATATAAAATTAAAAAAAAATGTAAATAAAATTCTAACATTTAATTAATTATAGAACTGAAACAATAAAAAAACTGTAATTCATTGATGAAAATTTCATTTTTTACTAAAATGTTACATGATGACGAAAAATGGTTTTCATTTTTGAATTCAGCATCAAAAATGTATAAAACTCACATGTAATAATCAAAACAGTGTTTGCAGTGTTCTCCATCTCCACCTTAACTGAGTTTGTGGTGGGAGGCTAACGACTTTTACACATCTGGGGCCTCATGTATAAACGGTGCGTACGCACAGAAATGTTGCGTACGAACGTTTCCACGCTCAAATCGCGATGTATAAAACCTAAACTTGGCGTAAAGCCACGCACATTTCCACGGTAACTCATTCCTTGACGTACGCAATTTATCCGCCCGGTTTTGCAGACTGGCGGCACCCAGTGTCAAAGCAGTGCTACTGTTCCTGTGTGATCACCCTTTCATTCTTAAATCCACATTCCTGGCGCGGCTTTATAAATACACTGAAATTAACTGCATATTGTTTATTAGTGTAATGCATCTGATTGTAATTAACCTGTAGCAATATAATGGTCCAGGGAATAGCCATAGTATTCCAAATACCATAACTGCTTTAGCGTTGTAACTCTCACTGCATCTTCTTTCAGCTGCTCCCGTTACGGGTTGCCACAGCAGATCATCTTTTTCCACATTACTCTCACTGCACCACTCGGAGTATTTATATCACTGTATCTGAGTGGGAAATCACAGCAGCAGCTGATTGGAAAGAGAATTATCGGTACACAGCATGAAGCAGATGCTGCCTGAGCCACAGCAAACGCTTTAGTCCCTGTACGGACTTCGCGGTTTAGAAACAGTTTCATCCCAAGAACTCTAAACGCACTAAATCAGTCCATCAAGTGCTCCTTGTAGAAATATTTGGACTTATAAGTACAATTACCCCACTGTAAACTTGCACTACAGTTATAATATTGCACAACCTGCGCCACTTTATAAAGCGCGTATTTACATGTGATGACGGTATTCATTTCTAAGACGAAATGCAGCAAAACATGTTGATTATATTATACAGATAAAATTTTAACTTCATTTAAATAATCTGTATTGTTAATAATTAAACATGTGAGGACACGGTGCCGCAGCGCTAGCTAGTTTAGTAATTGTTCCTGCCTTGCGCTGTATTCTTGCTGGTGCTGACGCGACACTGGAAAGATAGACGGATATAATAATTAAACACGTACTACTAAGATATTTCAGTGTTCCTTAAAAGTTTTGAAGAATCAAAGTTCTAAGCTTACAGATGGCTTCACGTCTATTACATAGCTTATTGTGTGGCGATTGAGTTTTTGGAGAAAGAAAAGTAAGGACAGGAATTGGAGGTTAGTACGTTTGAAAGAGACAGTACTGCTGTGATAAATTATTTCATTGAAGGTCGCACATGGCACAGCAAGCCTCTTGCGTGAGACATAAACAAGCACTGAGCCACCGTGTTCCCATGTTTAATAACATGCTTTCATTCCTATCATCATGAAAAAGATATCACGTATACATCTCAGTATTTTAATTATTCAGAGAGCTGTAATATCAAGAATGTAATGGATTATGTGTCCTGTCGGAGAAAGAGAAAGCCCGTTTAAAAAGCAGGTAGTGATTCACACACACAGAGCACATAGAAGATCAAATACAGAACAAAGCATTTAACATGCCACTTTAGTTACAATAGGATTTGAGAAACTAGTAAATTAAACGATTTTAAGATGAAGTTTATGATGTTCTACTTTAATGGCAAAATAAACTACGTGATTAAAGTGGAAATTTCGAGATTAAAGTTGACATTTCGTGCTTTTTTCCCACTGTGTGCCTATGTTTTTTGTTTGTACCCTAATAAGCTTTCATATGACACTCAGACGGTGGGCTACGACTCGTTTTTTCACGGCGACTTTGATATGTGATTTCTTTTTTATTTCGGGCACTGTGCAACTTTGTGAAGTTGAGCCTTCGAGTTTCTCCGACACTCTGTCACTCGATCAGCTTCCTTTTGTTGATTATACCACTGTTTAAACCAACAAATAGTACGTTTTTCCTTTGCCTCCACTTGGTATTCGCTGAAATTCTTATATTTTCTCCCGTGCTTTTCCCATTGTCTTTTCACAGAAGGCTATTTATATTGATTTGCATATTCAAAGAGGCGTAATTCTGGGAGGAGTTGGGGCGGGACAGAAGGCGCGTGCACGTGCGTTACTTTTCACGCAAATCGGGATTTATGTAGCAGAAGAACGTGAAAGTATGCGTGCCTTGAATATGCAAATCAATATAAATAGCCTTCTGTGAAAAGACAATGGGAAAAGCACAGGGGAAAATATAAGAATTTCAGCGAATACCAAGTAGAGGCAAAGGAAAAACATACTATTTGTTGGTTTAAACAGTGGTATAATCAACAAAAGGAAGTTGATCGAGTGACAGAGTGTCGGAAAAACTCGAAAGATTAAATTCACAAAGTCGCACAGTGCCCGAAATAAAAAAGAAATCACATATCAAGGTCGCTGTGAAAAGGCGAGTCGTAGCCCACCGTCTGAGTGTCATATGAAAGCGTATTAGGGTACAAACAAAAACCATAGGCACACAGTGGGAAAAAAGCACGAAATGTCAACTTTAATCTCGAAATTTCCACTTTAATCACGTAGTTTATTTTGCCATTAAAGTAGAACATCATAAACTTCATCTTAAAATCGTTTATTTTACTAGTTTCTCAAGTAGCATGTTAAATGCTTTTTTCTGTGTTTGATCTTCTATGTGCTCTGTGTGAATCACTACGTGCTTCCGTTCTTTCTCTTTCTCCGACAGGACACAGAATGCATTACATTCGAGATATTACAGCTCTCTGAATAATTAAAATACTGAGATGTATACGTGATATTATTTTCATGATGATAGGAATGAAAGCATGTTATTAAACATGGGAACACGGTGGCGCAGTGATTGTTCATATCTCACGCAAGAGGCTTGCTGCACCATGTGCAACCTTCGATGAAATAATTTATTACAGAAGTACTGTCTCTTTCAAACGTACTAACCTCCAATTCCTGTCAATACTTTTCTTTCTCCAATCGCCACACAATCAGCTCTGTAATAGACGTTAAGCCATTTGTAAGCTTAAAACGCTGATTCTTCAAAACTTTTAAGGAACATTGAAATATCTTCGTAGTACATGTTTAATTATTCTACAGTATTCGTCTATCCTTCCAGTGTCGCGTCAGCACCAGCAAGAATACAGCGCAAGGCAGGAGCTATCCTTGAACCAGCTATACGCTGTGGCACCGTGTCCTCACATGTTTAATTATTAACAATACAGATTATTTAAATGAAGTTAAAGTTTTATCTGTATACTATAAGCAACATATTTTGCTGCATTTCATCTTAAAAATGATATTGTCATCATATGCGCTTTATAAAGTAACGCAGGTTGTGCAATATTATAACTGTAGTGCAAGTTTACAGTGAGGTGATTGAGTGCATTTATAGTTCTTGGGATGAAACTGTTTCTGAAACGTGAGGTCCGTACAGGAAAGGCTTTGACGCTTTTTGCCGTGGTTGAGGTAGTGTGTACTTGAAACTGTATACCGATAATTCTTTTTCCGATCATCTGCTGCTGTGATTCACACTCAGATACAGTGATATAAATACTCCGAGTGGTGCAGTAAGAGTAATATGGAAAAAGATGATCCGCAGCGGCAACCCTTAACGGGAACAGCAAAAAGAAGAACAAGATGCAGTGAGCGTAACAACGCTAAAGCAGTTATGGTATTTGGAATACTATGGCTATTACCTGGCCCATTATATTGCAGCAGGTTAATTACAATCAGATGTATTACACTAATAAACAATATGCAGTTAATTTCAGTGTATTTATAAAGCCGCGTCAGGAATGTGGAGCTAAGAAAGAAAGGATGAGCACACAGGAACAGTAGTTTGACCATTCTGTGGACCATTATATTGTTACAGGTTAATTACAATCAGATGCATTAAATTTATGAACGATATGCGGTTAATTTCAGTGTATTTGACAAAGCCGCCGCCGTGGATGTGGATCTAAGAAAGAGTAACCACACAGGAACAGTAGCACTGCTTTGACACTGGGTGCCGCCAGTCTGCAAAACCGAGCGGAGAAATTGCGTACGCCAAGGTATGAGTTACCGTGGAAATGTGCGTGGCTTTACGCCAAGTTTAGGTTTTATACATCGCGATTTGAGCGTGGAAAGGTTCGTACGCAACATTTCTGTGCGTATGCACCGTTTATACATGAGGCCCCTGGTGATTGAGTATTACACACCAAATAAATGAAGAAAACACCATATTGTCATCTTTTAAACCAAAACATCCTTCACATTCATATGGCAGATTTTCGTACACTACGCAATATGTTTTGTTTCTATACTCTACATATCTGTACATTTATTCATTTTTTTCAACTTTAGATATTTTTGTTATCACAGAGAGACAAAAACGCAAGTAAGATTTGAAAAATACTAAAAGTACAGGGAAAACGAAACTGGAGTGGTCAGCGGGCACAAGTATTTCCTGCTAGATAAAATCGTAGCTAGAAAGGACGAGAAAAGCCAGAGGGTGTGAGGAAGCCAAAACTTGGAAGACTTTTAGTGTGGTATTTGTAGTTTTATACATTATAGAGGACTACTACTTAAATGTTAAAGAGCAAAGAAATAAAGCAGTGTGTTAAAATACATTTTGAAGGGGTTCTGTCATGCTCTATAGTTTGTCCTTCAAATTATCCAAATGCTCATCTCTTAGATAAGGTCTCTGGCCATTTTTATTTTCCCCACCAGAGGGCAGGACTGCTTCATCTTTGGTTTATCATGAACTTTTTTTTTTTCACATCAAAGGTGGAGATTTAGAGGCAAACGAGAATTGATGTTTGGAGGAAATCTTTTTAATATCGTTATGTAATGCTGTTTGCGTGTAGATGATGCATTAGCTTTTGTTTCTGATAATTAAGAAAAAAATCCCTAATCTCCAGAAGTAATTTTTGTGATGATTTTCTTGAAAAGAATAATTGAATTTACCAGTGGATAAACTGGAGTGAGAAATACTGCAATGTGGACAATTTTTGACTTCCCAAAGGTTGCTGGTTTTCCTAATGACTTAGTAATGACATCCATTTTTTCCACAACATATTCCTTTTTCAAGGTTACAAAAATGCAATGGGAATAAGGCAGGAATGAGGTAAGGAAGGAATGTAAAAAATGAATATAATTCATAAAACATGTTGATTATCTGTCTATCTTCCTCTCTCTAATGCCCTTCAGATCTTCATAGCACTCTCCATTATACTTTTCTGTCTTTCTTTGTATCTGTAAAGTACCCGTCATATCTATACAGTGTGCTTTCCTATCACTTTTCATATCAACAGTGGATTCAGAAAGATTTCAGACCCCTTCACTTTCTGCACATTTTATCATGTTAAAGATTTGATTTTAAACGGATAAATTTACCATTTCTGCTCATTGATACACACTCAATAACCCAAACTGAAAACATGTTTTCACAAAGGTTTGTGAATGTATTATAAATCAAAAATCTCTCATTCATCTAAGTATTTAGACCCTTTGCTGCGACACTCCAGATTGTGGTCAGGTACATCATGTTTGTAGTAATTCTTCTTGAGTTGCGACTGGAACGTATTTGAAGGCTACCTGTGACCCACTAAGTTGATTGGACATCATCGAGAAATGCACACACTAATGTATATAAGGTACTGCAATTCACAGTGCAAAGCAGGAAGAAAAAAACCCAAGCCATGAAGTCCAAGGATTTCTCTTCAGACCTCCAAGAGCAAATTGTGGGGAGGTATGGATAAGAGCAAGGAGATAAAACCATTTATAGAACTTTGACTGTTTCCAGGAGCACAGTGGCTTCAATAATTGAAAAATGGAATAAGTTTGGCAACACAAGGTTTTCAGGTTTCTTAAATGAGTAGGCCATCAGGCCAAACTAAGTAACTGGGTAAGAAGGTCCTTGGTTAGGAACATGACCAAGCAACCACTGGTCACTCTAACAGAGCTTCAGAAATTCCCTGCTAAGATGGGAGAATCTATTCAAATGATGACCAAATCATCAATACAGTAATCCCTCACTTATCGCGGGAGATAGGTTCCAAGGCTGACCACGATAACTGAATTTCCGCGAAGTAGGGACACCATATTTATTTAATTATTTAACATGTATTTGGACGTTTTTAAATCCTCCCTGTATTGTTTACAACCCACCCTTTACTCTATTAATAACAGGGACAACTGCTAAGCAATATGAAATCGGTAGATAAGTTTACACTTACTGTATAGCGAAGTACACGTAGCTATATATGACGTGATGATGGTGATGAATATGCTGCGCAGTAAAAATGATGACGATGAAGGTGATAATCCCCTGAATGCAGTAGCAAGAGCACGTTAATGCTGAATGAGTGAGATGAGACTTCCTGGTTAATGCAGCACTCCATCGCTGAGCCAATCAGCAGCACACAGGAACTTAACTGCGTGCTCTGATTGGGTAGCTTCTCAGCCATCCGCCAATAGCATCTCTTGTATGAAATCAACTGGGCAAACCAACTGAGGAAGCAAATACCAGAAGTAAAAAGACCCATTGTCCGCAGAAACCCGCGAAGCAGCGAAAAATCTGCGTTATATATTTAGATATGCTTACATATAAAATCCACGAAGTCGTGAATCCGCGAAAAGTGAACCGCGAAGTAGCGAGGGATTACTGTACTCCATCAGTGAAGTGTTTATGGTAGTGTGGCCAACTCCTGCGTGGACTCTGCCAAACAGCATTTAATGCACTCTTGAGAGCACAATGAAAACAATTCTCTGGTCTTATGAGGCAAAAATTCAACTCTTTGTACAGAACTCCAAGCGCTATGACTTGTGAAGACCTGGCACTACTCATCACCTTCTTAATACCATCACTACTATCAAGCATCAAACATTATGATATGGGGTAAGTCTCAGCAACAGGGACAGTGAGACTGGTCAGAATTGAGGGAAGGATGAATGCAGCCAAATACGTTGAAGGAATCCTGCTCTAGAGGTGCAAACCTCTGACTTGGGGGTCAGTTAACCTTTCAGCATAACGATGACCCAAAACATACAGTCAGGACAACATTGCAGTGGCTTTGGGACAAATCGTTGACTGTCCTTGAGAGGCCCAGCCAAAGCCCATACTTACACCCCATAGAACATGTGTTTAGAGACCTGAAGATGGCAGTTTGCAGATCCTTCTCATCCAACCTAATGAGCCTTGAATGAATCTGCCAGGAAGAATGGGATAAACTGCCCAAATGTGGGTGTGTAAGGCTTAGATTTACTCAAGAAGATGTAACTGCTGCCAAAGGCTCTTCTACAAAGTGCTGAATTAAGGATCTTAATAGTTATGAGTGATAGTTTTCAGCTTTTCATTTTTAATAACTTCGCAAACCTTTCCGAAAACATGTTTTCACTTTGTCATTATAGGTTATTAAGTGCAGATTGATAGGCATAAATGATAACTTTATTAATTTAAAATTAAATTTACAACACAATAAAGTGTACAGAAAGTGAATACTCTGTGAATCCACTGCAGATACTTTGAGGGTTAGGTGTAGGCTTAGGGTTAGGGTGGTGCTAATTTTCATATATTAAGAGTGAGTATTAATGATGGCATCCAGAGAAGGACAATGTGTGTGTTGAGTGAGGGGGTCTATACCTGCCTTTGTTGAGGGTTTTCAAAGAGTTCAAAAAAGTTTAAAACAGTTCAAAATGCAGCTACCACAAAGGAACTCCAGCAGTTAGTATGACTAGTTGTACAAAAATAATAATAAAAAACACAGTCCAATTGTCTTTGCTTTAAAGGTTTTAGTGAATTTCAAAGCAAACAGTCTGCACAACAATTTTTAAAAAAATGCTGACAATACAAATACAAAAAAAATAAATAAAGTTCTTGATGCTAAGGCAGCCATGTTGATCCAGTACTCTTACCACACATTAAGCTATTAGGTGGTGAAGAGGCAGTAAGCCCAATTAGAGACAGGGGACAATTAGGCCATGGAGGACAATTTAACATGGACTTTAGCATACACCCTGCTCTTTATGAAGAATGACCACAGAGTCAGGACGTCAGTTTTACATCTCATTTGAAGGATGGAGCCATTTTTTCAGCACAATGTCCCTGTTACTGCACTGAAGCACTGCTATCCAAACATAGACCACAAGGCAAGCACTCCCTGATGATCTCACCAACACCTCTTCCAGAAGTAAGCAAACTCCCATCTAAGTACTGGGCAGGCCTAGCTTCAGGTGGACCAGGTGGATGTTCTGAAGTGCATGTGGTATGACTGATGGCTGTGAAAACTACATACAACAACAACATTTATTTATTTATATAGCACATGTTCATACAAATGATGTAGATCAAAGTGTTTTACAAGATATAAATATAAAAATAAGATTAAGCAAATAAGTAACAAAGAATAAAATAAGGTCTGATGGCCAGGAAGACAGAAAAAAAAATCCAGAAGGCAGGAGAAAAAAAACAAACAAAATCTGCAGGGGTTCCGAGGCCACAAGACCACCCAGCCCCAACTAGGCATTCTACCTAACATAAATTATCTAATCAAATTAACAAAAAGCTGTGTTAGATTTATTACTAATATTAACTAAAAAGATTTGTCTTTCAGGATAAATCCATGCATTCATTCAGCATCTGCTTCTAGCCTTGAGTGCGATGTTCAAAGTCGGATCCTGGAGGGCCACAGTGGCTACAGGTTTTCATTCCAGCCACTTTCTTAATTGATAGCTGGTAATCAAACAGACTTCTTTTGCCTTCATTTTAATTGTCTTGTTTTGTAAGATTCAGAGTTCTTCATTGTTTCTTTTTCCATAACCAGCACCCAAAAGATGATCAGCTAACACGGAGGCTCAGTTCCTCAATGGCTATAATTTTGACTCCAACCAGCTTCTTTATTAGAAGCCAATTCTAATTACATTGTTTAATTCTGTAACTTCTTACTGCTCTCATTATGCCCTACCAGACAATTTCAAAACTATGAACGGAGAGCACCATCCAAATGTTTTGTGGACAACGACAGATACATATTTCTTAGGCCCTCTGAATATCAAAGTATTGTAAGTAAGGGTATACTTATTACGATATGAGTTAGATATCCCTGCCTAGAGGGTGGAGCCAAAGCTAAGATCTTACGAAGAAAAAAAATAAAGGTCTGCATGAGGTTTGATGATCTGTTATTCAGAATGAGCCGTCTTTCCAGTTGGAATTCCATCCATAATTTCATAAACAATTCTCTTTCCTCCCTGTTCCTCCTGTGCCTCTCACATTGGCAGACATATATTGAACTCTTGATTTGACCACAAACACAACAGACTCCCAGTAGTCCCGGAAAATATGTAGTGCCATGTTAGTGTTGTCTTTGGTGTTGTCGTTTCCCCTTTAAAAGAAGAGAAGTCCTGAGAACTGGTCAATGAGCTTGGGATGGATGCTGCTCAGAAGGAATAGGAGGAAGGATTCACGAAATCAGAGGAAACACAGAGACAGTGTTGGGCTGGAGAATCAGTTTCATTGCCAGGAGAATTACAGACTACTAACATGGAAGGCTGCGGTGGGTTGGCACCCTGCCCGGGATTGGTTCCTGCCTTGTGCCCTGTGTTGGCTGGGATTGGCTCCAGCAGACCCCCGTGACCCTGTGTTCGGATTCAGCGGGTTGGAAAATGGATGGATGGATGGATAACATGGGAGGAGGTTATGGGGTTGAAGGGGGGTTGCCAGCTTCCCCCCAACAGATGCACTAGGTTACTAAAATAAGTCTCACATAAAGGATAGTTTTTCCTCAATTAGTTCACAACTAATGTAAATATGTTAATCAATGACTATGCTACATGGTGATGCTATGGTCGCACTACTTCCTCACAGCCCAGGGGATTTCATGATGGTCTGCATGGGATGTCTCCATCTGCCTTTCACGATCCAATTACATGCAAGTCAGGTGAATTGGCAATGCTAAAATGTCCCCTGATGTGTGTGTGTTTGTGTGTATGTTCACCATGCAACGGGCAAGCACCCAGTCCAGAGGTTGCTCCTGCCTGCACCCATTGTTTACCAGAACAGGCTCCCGCTGCCTCGTAACAATGCCCTGGTAAACAAGTTTAGAAAATGGATGGATCAACAAATGCTGTAATCCATCTGGCCCAAAGCAAATATTTCTCTTGAGCAGGGTTGTCGAACTCCGATCCTGGAGGGCCGCAGTGGTTGCAGGTTTTCATTCTATCCTTTTCCCTAATCAGTGACCAGTTTTCACTGCTAATTCACTTCTGTTCCCTTCATTTTCATAGCCCTGTTTTTAAGGATTCAGTCCTCTGAATTGATTCCTTTCTTCATTAAATGACAGCCAATCAAAAATGAGATGTGAAACGAGCTGACCAGCTAAATTGGGATTTCAAACTTCAACCAATCTCTTAATGAGAAGCTGATTCTTGCTGTTAGTTGGCTTGTCGCTGCTCTCATTCTGCCACAGCAGACATTTCCAAAACTGTCGATTTTTCTGATTTTCTTCTAAGAACACCGTCAAAATGTTCTGGTGACCTGAGAGATCAGCCTTACTGAGACCATCACCTTTCTTTATTTTCAGATATTGTGTGACGTGGCGGCTTGTTTTGTGTCTCATTATTGATTGGCTGCTAATTAAGGAAAAAGCGACAACTAAGGGGGCGGAGTCAAGTTCATTAAAATAAAGGCAAAAGTTAATTAGCAGCAAAAACTGGTCACTAATGAAGAAGAAGGTTAAAATGAAAACCTGCAGGCACTGCGGCCCTCCAGGATCGGAGTTCGACACCCATGCTCTTGAGCGTCACCTCTCCTTAAAACAGAGCAACAGTCAATGCAGTACAATTGTAACTACAGACTAGTTTAGTCTGTAATATTTAGCTTGCGAGAGGTCCCTTCAGCTTGTATATTTTGTATTCAGTATTTTCTTCTTTTTACACATCTGATAGCCACTCCTTTCAGTAAAATAGACCATCAGTAGTCAGCACTTTAGTGACTGAAACGGCCCCAGAGTTGCACACACATGTCTGTAGTTCATGCCCGCCTGTACAAAGAGAAGTGTGTCAGTCTGAGCAAATCAAAACCACACATCACACTCACCCCGCAACAAAATATTACGAAAACTCAAAAAGTGATATCTGTCTCTTTGAAGAAGCAAATACATAAATCAAAAAAAAATAGTTTATCTAAGTCAACCAACGCACTCGAGACAGAGCTTATTTTACCACAATTACAATAAGTAGACAAACAAGTTAGAAACATTTTCTATCCTTTTAATACTGTAGCCATTCAAAGTATTTTTTTAGTTTCAAAGTTTTAAATGTGAGAGTTACTTCATATTGTGACTTTATATTAAAAACAAATTATAATATTTGACATGAGATGTCATGTGATGTGAATATGTAGCCATATACTTGTGACTTATGGTTCATCTGACCCCCATACCCTAAATGTCAAGTTCTCCCAATGGCTACAGGAATCAGACGCTTGTCTTCACTTTCTAGAGATGTTCCATCCTTCAGGTGTAGAACTCCAGTTCTGGCGGGCAGCAGTGGCTACAAGTTTTCATTCTAACCCTTTTCCTAATCAGTGATCAGTTTTCACTGATAATTAACTTTTTTCCCTTTATTTTAATAGCCCTGTTTTTTAGGATTCAGTCCTCTGAATTGATTCCTTTCTTCATTAAATGGCAGCCAAACAGAAATGAGATGTGAAACGAGCCAACAGATGAGCAGCTAAACTGGGATTTCAAACTCCAACCAATCTCTTAATGAGAAGCTAATTCTTGCTGTTAATTAAACCCATTATTTAATTCCATGGCCTGTTGCTGCTCTCATTCTGCCACAGCAGACATTTCCAAAACTGTTGATTTTTCTGTTTTTTTTAAGAACACCGTCAAGATGTTTTAGTGACCTGAGAGATCAACCTTACTGAGCCCTTCACCTTTCTTTATTTTTAGATACTGTGAGATGGGCACAGGTGAGGTGGTCATGTGGTGGCTCGTTTTGTGTCTCCTTATTGTTTGGCTCCTCATTAAGGAAAAAGAGACAACTAAGAGGCCTGAGTCAAGTCAATTAAAACTAATGCAAAAGAAGTTAATGAGCACATTAAGGGTGAAAAGCAAACTGCTCTTGACATTAAATTCACATTCTCACTGAGCACCAGTTGGATGTTTTCTGTCTCAGGACTTAAACACAAGACCTCAGAAATCGTAGCATTCCTGCAAAGCAGAAATAAATAATAATCTATGCTCTAAATTTAGCTTTCAATTTAGCTGCTTTAAAGCTGAGGGAAACTACTGGTAATATCCAAGCTGGACACACAGGGTTAGGACTGCCAAAAGTAAATCCCCAATGGAGTAAAATTGTAACAAAGGAAATGGTTCCTGCCTTGTGCCCTGTGTTGGCTGGGATTGGCTCCAGCAGACCCCCGTGACCCTGTGTTCGGATTCAGCGGGTTAGAAAATGGATGGATGGATGGATAACATGGGAGGAGGTTATGAGGTTGAAGGGGGGTTGCCAGCTTCCCCCCAACAGATGCACTAGGTTACTAAAATAAGTCTCACATAAAGGATAGTTTTTCCTCAATTAGTTCACAACTAATGTAAATATGTTAATCAATGACTATGCTACATGGTGATGCTATGGTCGCACTACTTCCTCACAGCCCAGGGGATTTCATGATGGTCTGCATGGGATGTCTCCATCTGCCTTTCACGATCCAATTACATGCAAGTCAGGTGAATTGGCAATGCTAAAATGTCCCCTGATGTGTGTGTGTTTGTGTGTATGTTCACCATGCAACGGGCAAGCACCCAATCCAGAGGTTGCTCCTGCCTGCACCCATTGTTTACCAGAACAGGCTCCCGCTGCCTCGTAACAATGCCCTGGTAAACAAGTTTAGAAAATGGATGGATCAACAAATGCTGTAATCCATCTGGCCCAAAAGCAAATATTTCTCTTGAGCAGGGTTGTCGAACTCCGATCCTGGAGGGCTGCAGTGGTTGCAGGTTTTCATTCTATCCTTTTCCCTAATCAGTGACCAGTTTTCACTGCTAATTCACTTCTGTTCCCTTCATTTTCATAGCCCTGTTTTTAAGGATTCAGTCCTCTGAATTGATTCCTTTCTTCATTAAATGACAGCCAATCAAAAATGAGATGTGAAACGAGCTGACCAGCTAAATTGGGATTTCAAACTTCAACCAATCTCTTAATGAGAAGCTGATTCTTGCTGTTAATTGGCTTGTCGCTGCTCTCATTCTGCCACAGCAGACATTTCCAAAACTGTCGATTTTTCTGATTTTCTTCTAAGAACACCGTCAAAATGTTCTGGTGACCTGAGAGATCAGCCTTACTGAGACCATCACCTTTCTTTATTTTCAGATATTGTGTGACGTGGCGGCTTGTTTTGTGTCTCATTATTGATTGGCTGCTAATTAAGGAAAAAGAGACAACTAAGGGGGCGGAGTCAAGTTCATTAAAATAAAGGCAAAAGTTAATTAGCAGCAAAAACTGGTCACTAATGAAGAAGATGGTTAAAATGAAAACCTGCAGGCACTGCGGCCCTCCAGGATCGGAGTTCGACACCCATGCTCTTGAGCGTCACCTCTCCTTAAAACAGAGCAACAGTCAATGCAGTACAATTGTAACTACAGACTAGTTTAGTCTGTAATATTTAGCTTGCGAGAGGTCCCTTCAGCTTGTATATTTTGTATTCAGTATTTTCTTCTTTTTACACATCTGATAGCCACTCCTTTCAGTAAAATAGACCATCAGTAGTCAGCACTTTAGTGACTGAAACGGCCCCAGAGTTGCACACACATGTCTGTAGTTCATGCCCGCCTGTACAAAGAGAAGTGTGTCAGTCTGAGCAAATCAAAACCACACATCACACTGACCCCACAACAAAATATTACGAAAACTCAAAAAGTGATATCTGTCTCTTTGAAGAAGCAAATACATAAATCAAAAAAAAATAGTTTATCTAAGTCAACCAACACACTCGAGACAGAGCTTATTTTACCACAATTACAATAAGTAGACAAACAAGTTAGAAACATTTTCTATCCTTTTAATACTGTAGCCATTCAAAGTATTTTTTTAGTTTCAAAGTTTTAAATGTGAGAGTTACTTCATATTGTGACTTTATATTAAAAACAAATTATAATATTTGACATGAGATGTCATGTGATGTGAATATGTAGCCATATAGTTGTGACTTATGGTTCATCTGACCCCCATACCCTAAATGTCAAGTTCTCCCAATGGCTACAGGAATCAGACGCTTGTCTTCACTTTCTAGAGATGTTCCATCCTTCAGGTGTAGAACTCCAGTTCTGGCGGGCAGCAGTGGCTACAAGTTTTCATTCTAACCCTTTTCCTAATCAGTGACCAGTTTTCACTGATAATTAACTTTTTTCCCTTTATTTTAATAGCCCTGTTTTTTTAGGATTCAGTCCTCTGAATTGATTCCTTTCTTCATTAAATGGCAGCCAAACAGAAATGAGATGTGAAACAAGCCAACAGATGAGCAGCTAAACTGGGATTTCAAACTCCAACCAATCTCTTAATGAGAAGCTAATTCTTGCTGTTAATTAAACCCATTATTTAATTCCATGGCCTGTTGCTGCTCTCATTCTGCCACAGCAGACATTTCCAAAACTGTTGATTTTTCTGTTTTTTTTTAAGAACACCGTCAAGATGTTTTAGTGACCTGAGAGATCAACCTTACTGAGCCCTTCACCTTTCTTTATTTTTAGATACTGTGAGATGGGCACAGGTGAGGTGGTCATGTGTTGGCTCGTTTTGTGTCTCCTTATTGTTTGGCTCCTCATTAAGGAAAAAGAGACAACTAAGAGGCCTGAGTCAAGTCAATTAAAACTAATGCAAAAGAAGTTAATGAGCACATTAAGGGTGAAAAGCAAACTGCTCTTGACATTAAATTCACATTCTCACGGAGCACCAGTTGGACGTTTTCTGTCTCAGGACTTAAACACAAGACCTCAGAAATCGTAGCATTCCTGCAAAGCAGAAATAAATAATAATCTATGCTCTAAATTTAGCTTTCAATTTAGCTGCTTTAAAGCTGAGGGAAACTACTGGTAATATCCAAGCTGGACACACAGGGTTAGGACTGCCAAAAGTAAATCCCCAATGGAGTAAAATTGTAACAAAGGAAATGGTTCCTGCCTTGTGCCCTGTGTTGGCTGGGATTGGCTCCAGCAGACCCCCGTGACCCTGTGTTCGGATTCAGCGGGTTGGAAAATGGATGGATGGATGGATAACATGGGAGGAGGTTATGGGGTTGAAGGGGGGTTGCCAGCTTCCCCCCAACAGATGCACTAGGTTACTAAAATAAGTCTCACATAAAGGATAGTTTTTCCTCAATTAGTTCACAACTAATGTAAATATGTTAATCAATGACTATGCTACATGGTGATCTATGGTCGCACTACTTCCTCACAGCCCAGGGGATTTCATGATGGTCTGCATGGGATGTCTCCATCTGCCTTTCACGGTCCAATTACATGCAAGTCAGGTGAATTGGCAATGCTAAAATGTCCCCTGATGTGTGTGTGTTTGTGTGTATGTTCACCATGCAACGGGCAAGCACCCAGTCCAGAGGTTGCTCCTGCCTGCACCCATTGTTTACCAGAACAGGCTCCCGCTGCCTCGTAACAATGCCCTGGTAAACAAGTTTAGAAAATGGATGGATCAACAAATGCTGTAATCCATCTGGCCCAAAGCAAATATTTCTCTTGAGCAGGGTTGTCGAACTCCGATCCTGGAGGGCTGCAGTGGTTGCAGGTTTTCATTCTATCCTTTTCCCTAATCAGTGACCAGTTTTCACTGCTAATTCACTTCTGTTCCCTTCATTTTCATAGCCCTGTTTTTAAGGATTCAGTCCTCTGAATTGATTCCTTTCTTCATTAAATGACAGCCAATCAAAAATGAGATGTGAAACGAGCTGACCAGCTAAATTGGGATTTCAAACTTCAACCAATCTCTTAATGAGAAGCTGATTCTTGCTGTTAATTGGCTTGTCGCTGCTCTCATTCTGCCACAGCAGACATTTCCAAAACTGTCGATTTTTCTGATTTTCTTCTAAGAACACCGTCAAAATGTTCTGGTGACCTGAGAGATCAGCCTTACTGAGACCATCACCTTTCTTTATTTTCAGATATTGTGTGACGTGGCGGCTTGTTTTGTGTCTCATTATTGATTGGCGGGCGGCACGGTGGCGCAGTGGGTAGCGCTGCTGCCTCGCAGTTGGGAGATCTGGGGACCTGGGTTCGCTTCCCGGGTCCTCCCTGCGTGGAGTTTGCATGTTCTCCCCGTGTCTGCGTGGGTTTCCTCCGGGCGCTCCGGTTTCCTCCCACAGTCCAAAGACATGCAGGTTAGGTGGATTGGTGATTCTCAATTGGCCCTAGTGTGTGCTTGGTGTTTGTGTGTGTCCTGCGGTGGGTTGGCACCCTGCCCAGGATTGGTTCCCTGCCTTGTGTCCTGTGTTGGCTGGGATTGGCTCCAGCAGACCCCCGTGACCCTGTGTTCGGATTCAGCGGGTTGGAAAATGGATGGATGGATTATTGATTGGCTGCTAATTAAGGAAAAAGAGACAACTAAGGGGGCGGAGTCAAGTTCATTAAAATAAAGGCAAAAGTTAATTAGCAGCAAAAACTGGTCACTAATGAAGAAGAAGGTTAAAATGAAAACCTGCAGGCACTGCGGCCCTCCAGGATCGGAGTTCGACACCCATGCTCTTGAGCGTCACCTCTCCTTAAAACAGAGCAACAGTCAATGCAGTACAATTGTAACTACAGACTAGTTTAGTCTGTAATATTTAGCTTGCGAGAGGTCCCTTCAGCTTGTATATTTTGTATTCAGTATTTTCTTCTTTTTACACATCTGATAGCCACTCCTTTCAGTAAAATAGACCATCAGTAGTCAGCACTTTAGTGACTGAAACGGCCCCAGAGTTGCACACACATGTCTGTAGTTCATGCCTGCCTGTACAAAGAGAAGTGTGTCAGTCTGAGCAAATCAAAACCACACATCACACTCACCCCGCAACAAAATATTACGAAAACTCAAAAAGTGATATCTGTCTCTTTGAAGAAGCAAATACATAAATCAAAAAAAAATAGTTTATCTAAGTCAACCAACGCACTCGAGACAGAGCTTATTTTACCACAATTACAATAAGTAGACAAACAAGTTAGAAACATTTTCTATCATTTTAATACTGTAGCCATTCAAAGTATTTTTTTAGTTTCAAAGTTTTAAATGTGAGAGTTACTTCATATTGTGACTTTATATTAAAAACAAATTATAATATTTGACATGAGATGTCATGTGATGTGAATATGTAGCCATATAGTTGTGACTTATGGTTCATCTGACCCCCATACCCTAAATGTCAAGTTCTCCCAATGGCTACAGGAATCAGACGCTTGTCTTCATTTTCTAGAGATGTTCCATCCTTCAGGTGTAGAACTCCAGTTCTGGCGGGCAGCAGTGGCTACAAGTTTTCATTCTAACCCTTTTCCTAATCAGTGATCAGTTTTCACTGATAATTAACTTTTTTCCCTTTATTTTAATAGCCCTGTTTTTTAGGATTCAGTCCTCTGAATTGATTCCTTTCTTCATTAAATGGCAGCCAAACAGAAATGAGATGTGAAATGAGCCAACAGATGAGCAGCTAAACTGGGATTTCAAACTCCAACCAATCTCTTAATGAGAAGCTAATTCTTGCTGTTAATTAAACCCATTATTTAATTCCATGGCCTGTTGCTGCTCTCATTCTGCCACAGCAGACATTTCCAAAACTGTTGATTTTTCTGTTTTTTTTAAGAACACCGTCAAGATGTTTTAGTGACCTGAGAGATCAACCTTACTGAGCCCTTCACCTTTCTTTATTTTTAGATACTGTGAGATGGGCACAGGTGAGGTGGTCATGTGGTGGCTCGTTTTGTGTCTCCTTATTGTTTGGCTCCTCATTAAGGAAAAAGAGACAACTAAGAGGCCTGAGTCAAGTCAATTAAAACTAATGCAAAAGAAGTTAATTAGCACATTAAGGGTGAAAAGCAAACTGCTCTTGACATTAAATTCACATTCTCACGGAGCACCAGTTGGACGTTTTCTGTCTCAGGACTTAAACACAAGACCTCACAAATCGTAGCATTCCTGCAAAGCAGAAATAAATAATAATCTATGCTCTAAATTTAGCTTTCAGTTTAGCTGCTTTAAAGGTGAGGGAAACTAATGGTAATATCCAAGCTGGACACACAGGGTTAGGACTGCCAAAAGTAAATCCCCAATGGAGTAAAATTGTAACAAAGGAAATGGTTCCTGCCTTGTGCCCTGTGTTGGCTGGGATTGGCTCCAGCAGACCCCCGTGACCCTGTGTTCGGATTCAGCGGGTTGGAAAATGGATGGATGGATGAATAACATGGGAGGAGGTTATGGGGTTGAAGGGGGGTTGCCAGCTTCCCCCCAACAGATGCACTAGGTTACTAAAATAAGTCTCACATAAAGGATAGTTTTTCCTCAATTAGTTCACAACTAATGTAAATATGTTAATCAATGACTATGCTACATGGTGATGCTATGGTCGCACTACTTCCTCACAGCCCAGGGGATTTCATGATGGTCTGCATGGGATGTCTCCATCTGCCTTTCACGATCCAATTACATGCAAGTCAGGTGAATTGGCAATGCTAAAATGTCCCCTGATGTGTGTGTGTTTGTGTGTATGTTCACCATGCAACGGGCAAGCACCCAGTCCAGAGGTTGCTCCTGCCTGCACCCATTGTTTACCAGAACAGGCTCCCGCTGCCTCGTAACAATGCCCTGGTAAACAAGTTTAGAAAATGGATGGATCAACAAATGCTGTAATCCATCTGGCCCAAAAGCAAATATTTCTCTTGAGCAGGGTTGTCGAACTCCGATCCTGGAGGGCCGCAGTGGTTGCAGGTTTTCATTCTATCCTTTTCCCTAATCAGTGACCAGTTTTCACTGCTAATTCACTTCTGTTCCCTTCATTTTCATAGCCCTGTTTTTAAGGATTCAGTCCTCTGAATTGATTCCTTTCTTCATTAAATGACAGCCAATCAAAAATGAGATGTGAAACGAGCTGACCAGCTAAATTGGGATTTCAAACTTCAACCAATCTCTTAATGAGAAGCTGATTCTTGCTGTTAATTGGCTTGTCGCAGCTCTCATTCTGCCACAGCAGACATTTCCAAAACTGTCGATTTTTCTGATTTTCTTCTAAGAACACCGTCAAAATGTTCTGGTGACCTGAGAGATCAGCCTTACTGACACCATCACCTTTCTTTATTTTCAGATATTGTGTGACGTGGCGGCTTGTTTTGTGTCTCATTATTGATTGGCTGCTAATTAAGGAAAAAGAGACAACTAAGGGGGCGGAGTCAAGTTCATTAAAATAAAGGCAAAAGTTAATTAGCAGCAAAAACTGGTCACTAATGAAGAAGATGGTTAAAATGAAAACCTGCAGGCACTGCGGCCCTCCAGGATCGGAGTTCGACACCCATGCTCTTGAGCGTCACCTCTCCTTAAAACAGAGCAACAGTCAATGCAGTACAATTGTAACTACAGACTAGTTTAGTCTGTAATATTTAGCTTGCGAGAGGTCCCTTCAGCTTGTATATTTTGTATTCAGTATTTTCTTCTTTTTACACATCTGATAGCCACTCCTTTCAGTAAAATAGACCATCAGTAGTCAGCACTTTAGTGACTGAAACGGCCCCAGAGTTGCACACACATGTCTGTAGTTCATGCCTGCCTGTACAAAGAGAAGTGTGTCAGTCTGAGCAAATCAAAACCACACATCACACTCACCCCGCAACAAAATATTACGAAAACTCAAAAAGTGATATCTGTCTCTTTGAAGAAGCAAATACATAAAAAAAAAAAAAATAGTTTATCTAAGTCAACCAACGCACTCGAGACAGAGCTTATTTTACCACAATTACAATAAGTAGACAAACAAGTTAGAAACATTTTCTATCCTTTTAATACTGTAGCCATTCAAAGTATTTTTTTAGTTTCAAAGTTTTAAATGTGAGAGTTACTTCATATTGTGACTTTATATTAAAAACAAATTATAATATTTGACATGAGATGTCATGTGATGTGAATATGTAGCCATATAGTTGTGACTTATGGTTCATCTGACCCCCATACCCTAAATGTCAAGTTCTCCCAATGGCTACAGGAATCAGACGCTTGTCTTCACTTTCTAGAGATGTTCCATCCTTCAGGTGTAGAACTCCAGTTCTGGCTGGCAGCAGTGGCTACAAGTTTTTATTCTAACCCTTTTCCTAATCAGTGATCAGTTTTCACTGATAATTAACTTTTTTCCCTTTATTTTAATAGCCCTGTTTTTTAGGATTCAGTCCTCTGAATTGATTCCTTTCTTCATTAAATGGCAGCCAAACAGAAATGAGATGTGAAACAAGCCAACAGATGAGCAGCTAAACTGGGATTTCAAACTCCAACCAATCTCTTAGTGAGAAGCTAATTCTTGCTGTTAATTAAACCCATTATTTAATTCCATGGCCTGTTGCTGCTCTCATTCTGCCACAGCAGACATTTCCAAAACTGTTGATTTTTCTGTTTTTTTTAAGAACACCGTCAAGATGTTTTAGTGACCTGAGAGATCAACCTTACTGAGCCCTTCACCTTTCTTTATTTTTAGATACTGTGAGATGGGCACAGGTGAGGTGGTCATGTGGTGGCTCGTTTTGTGTCTCCTTATTGTTTAGCTCCTCATTAAGGAAAAAGAGACAACTAAGAGGCCTGAGTCAAGTCAATTAAAACTAATGCAAAAGAAGTTAATGAGCACATTAAGGGTGAAAAGCAAACTGCTCTTGACATTAAATTCACATTCTCATGGAGCACCAGTTGGACGTTTTCTGTCTCAGGACTTAAACACAAGACCTCACAAATCGTAGCATTCCTGCAAAGCAGAAATAAATAATAATCTATGCTCTAAATTTAGCTTTCAATTTAGCTGCTTTAAAGCTGAGGGAAACTACTGGTAATATCCAAGCTGGACACACAGGGTTAGGACTGCCAAAAGTAAATCCCCAATGGAGTAAAATTGTAACAAAGGAAATGGTTCCTGCCTTGTGCCCTGTGTTGGCTGGGATTGGCTCCAGCAGACCCCCGTGACCCTGTGTTCGGATTCAGCGGGTTGGAAAATGGATGGATGGATGGATAACATGGGAGGAGGTTATGGGGCTGAAGGGGGGTTGCTAGCTTCCCCCCAACAGATGCACTAGGTTACTAAAATAAGTCTCACATAAAGGATAGTTTTTCCTCAATTAGTTCACAACTAATGTAAATATGTTAATCAATGACTATGCTACATGGTGATGCTATGGTCGCACTACTTCCTCACAGCCCAGGGGATTTCATGATGGTCTGCATGGGATGTCTCCATCTGCCTTTCACGATCCAATTACATGCAAGTCAGGTGAATTGGCAATGCTAAAATGTCCCCTGATGTGTGTGTGTTTGTGTGTATGTTCACCATGCAACGGGCAAGCACCCAGTCCAGAGGTTGCTCCTGCCTGCACCCATTGTTTACCAGAACAGGCTCCCGCTGCCTCGTAACAATGCCCTGGTAAACAAGTTTAGAAAATGGATGGATCAACAAATGCTGTAATCCATCTGGCACAAAAGCAAATATTTCTCTTGAGCAGGGTTGTCGAACTCCGATCCTGGAGGGCCGCAGTGGTTGCAGGTTTTCATTCTATCCTTTTCCCTAATCAGTGACCAGTTTTCACTGCTAATTTACTTCTGTTCCCTTCATTTTCATAGCCCTGTTTTTAAGGATTCAGTCCTCTGAATTGATTCCTTTCTTCATTAAATGACAGCCAATCAAAAATGAGATGTGAAACGAGCTGACCAGCTAAATTGGGATTTCAAACTTCAACCAATCTCTTAATGAGAAGCTGATTCTTGCTGTTAGTTGGCTTGTCGCTGCTCTCATTCTGCCACAGCAGACATTTCCAAAACTGTCGATTTTTCTGATTTTCTTCTAAGAACACCGTCAAAATGTTCTGGTGACCTGAGAGATCAGCCTTACTGAGACCATCACCTTTCTTTATTTTCAGATATTGTGTGACGTGGCGGCTTGTTTTGTGTCTCATTATTGATTGGCTGCTAATTAAGGAAAAAGAGACAACTAAGGGGGCGGAGTCAAGTTCATTAAAATAAAGGCAAAAGTTAATTAGCAGCAAAAACTGGTCACTAATGAAGAAGATGGTTAAAATGAAAACCTGCAGGCACTGCGGCCCTCCAGGATCGGAGTTCGACACCCATGCTCTTGAGCGTCACCGCTCCTTAAAACAGAGCAACAGTCAATGCAGTACAATTGTAACTACAGACTAGTTTAGTCTGTAATATTTAGCTTGCGAGAGGTCCCTTCAGCTTGTATATTTTGTATTCAGTATTTTCTTCTTTTTACACATCTGATAGCCACTCCTTTCAGTAAAATAGACCATCAGTAGTCAGCACTTTAGTGACTGAAACGGCCCCAGAGTTGCACACACATGTCTGTAGTTCATGCCTGCCTGTACAAAGAGAAGTGTGTCAGTCTGAGCAAATCAAAATCACACATCACACTCACCCCGCAACAAAATATTATGAAAACCAAAAAGTGATATCTGTCTCTTTGAAGAAGCAAATACATAAATAAAAAAAAAATAGTTTATCTAAGTCAACCAACGCACTCGAGACAGAGCTTATTTTACCACAATTACAATAAGTAGACAAACAAGTTAGAAACATTTTCTATCCTTTTAATACTGTAGCCATTCAAAGTATTTTTTTAGTTTCAAAGTTTTAAATGTGAGAGTTACTTCATATTGTGACTTTATATTAAAAACAAATTATAATATTTGACATGAGATGTCATGTGATGTGAATATGTAGTCATATAGTTGTGACTTATGGTTCATCTGACCCCCATACCCTAAATGTCAAGTTCTCCCAATGGCTACAGGAATCAGACGCTTGTCTTCACTTTCTAGAGATGTTCCATCCTTCAGGTGTAGAACTCCAGTTCTGGCGGGCAGCAGTGGCTACAAGTTTTCATTCTAACCCTTTTCCTAATCAGTGACCAGTTTTCACTGATAATTAACTTTTTTCCCTTTATTTTAATAGCCCTGTTTTTTAGGATTCAGTCCTCTGAATTGATTCCTTTCTTCATTAAATGGCAGCCAAACAGAAATGAGATGTGAAACGAGCCAACAGATGAGCAGCTAAACTGGGATTTCAAACTCCAACCAATCTCTTAATGAGAAGCTAATTCTTGCTGTTAATTAAACCCATTATTTAATTCCATGGCCTGTTGCTGCTCTCATTCTGCCACAGCAGACATTTCCAAAACTGTTGGTTTTCTGTTTTTTTTAAGAACACCGTCAAGATGTTTTAGTGACCTGAGAGATCAACCTTACTGATACCTTCACCTTTCTTTATTTTTAGATACTGTGAGATGGGCACAGGTGAGGTGGTCATGTGGTGGCTCGTTTTGTGTCTCCTTATTGTTTGGCTCCTCATTAAGGAAAAAGAGACAACTAAGAGTCCTGAGTCAAGTCAATTAAAACTAATGCAAAAGAAGTTAATTAGCACATTAAGGGTGAAAAGCAAACTGCTCTTGACATTAAATTCACATTCTCATGGAGCACCAGTTGGACGTTTTCTTTTTCAGGACTTAAACACAAGACCTCACAAATTGTAGCCTTCCTGCAAAGCAGAAATAAATAATAATCTATGCTCTAAATTTAGCTTTCAATTTAGCTGCTTTAAAGCTGAGGGAAATTACTGGTAATATCCAAGCTGGACACACAGGGTTAGGACTGCCAAAAGTAAATCCCCTTTGGAGTAAAATTGTAACAAAGGAAATGAATCACAGAGCAAATAAGGTTTCAGGAAGAAAATACCAAACACGCCATCACAGCTTGTCAAGCTAAGCAGGCACAGTAACTGAAGTGGGAGAGTCGGATTAGGGGAAGCTAAGTTGAAGAGATGCTCGCAGCTCTGTACATTGTACTCTCTTCATCCCCAAACCCTTGAAACTTTGGTGGGAGAACATCCCTAATGTGCCTTATGTGCAGGAGGTGGCCTCTCTGTGTCACTTTCCGTGTGGATGTAATGTAAGTTTAAGAGAAGGCAGGTACACATTGAGGCACATTTGGGGGTTAAGGTGTCTGGGCGCGGCAATAGAAAGTAAAAAAGTGGCCATTACGTTGCAGGTGTAGGAAAGGACCAATGTAATAAACTTTGTTCATGAAGACGAGAGGGGTGGCCCGCTTAGAGGGAGGTCTGATCAAGTTGGTATTGCAAGTGATTGGAGATTGTCAGTAGACCTGTGAAATAAGCAGGTTATCTCCAGAATGATTGTAACTGCTAACCTAAGATCGAACATGGATGTGTGGTCACACCAGCAGCGCATGGTTTTTCTTAAAGAGTCAAAAGGTCTGCACAAAGATTCAATAGGTATGGCATATGAAAGAAAAATGAACCGTTACCATGAGCCTGCAAAGTATTAGTCAGACTGGCTGAGAACTTGGGTTCTCTGGAAGTAGTTATAAATGGACCACACAGAGGTCGATAAAAAGCAGCAGAAGAGGTGAGCAGAGGGTTGTGGCTATGCTGGAAACACATCATCTGGAGAAGAAGAGGTGATGGCCAGGTGAGCTATGCTGATTACCATCTGCTCACAGTGCTCTGGTGGGGAGGTGGGCACAATTGTGTTGGACAAGTGTACTGTTAAGGCTGTCTTGGTGTCGTGGGTCTTAATTTGGACAATGCAGCATATATTTAAGAGGGAGGCCTACCTTAAAACCACTAGCTCACAGACTTGTCACGGTGAATGCATTTCTTGTATTGTTTGTAGAATTTGTAGCAACAAGTGGTGCAAGCGTAGTTGGTTAATACTAGGGGAAGTTGGTGGGTGTTGAGATGTTATTTGATTATGAGAAGTTTTCTTTTTTTTTGCAAGTGGTACATTTAGGGTACATATTTTTTCCACTACAACGTACCTAAATGTGATTTTAAATTTATATATAGATTATATATATAAATATATAGATTATATATATATATATATATATATATATATATATATATATATATATATATATATATATATATATATATATATATATACATACAGTATATGTTATGGCATACGGCCCGGAATGCTAGATGGCAGCCCCCCTGGGTTGCAGCGGTGCCTCGGACTCCCACAGGGCTCCATGAGAGTTGGACTTGGATATAGCCCTGTTGGGATCCATGGGTGCCGCCAGGGGGTACTTTAGCAGCTGCTGAGCCCTGGGGTGCAGCTCTTCTGCCACACCCGGAAGTGCTGCTGGAAATGCGTCAATGAGCTCCTGGAGCACTGCCAGGTGCTGTATAAAAGGAGCCAGCAGACACTATTCAGGGGAGCCTGGAGGAGTGGAGGAGAAAAGAGAAAGAAAAGGAAGAGAATTGTGCTGTGCTGTGCTTCTAGGACTGTGTTATACTTGTGGGGAATAGAGAAGGCGTTTCCCACAAGAGAAGAGGGAAAATAAAAGCCCTGTGTGATTTGAAGTTGTGCCTCTGTGTGTGTCTGTGTCAGGCTGAGGTGGCAGTGCTCACCTTGGAGGTCCACAATATATATATATAGTACATATACATATATATATATATATATTTATGCGGTGATAAGTGCAAGGTGAAAGCATGGTGGCTCTTGCAAGTGATACAATTAGCTGGGGAGCACAACTGTGGTTGAGAACACAGCTGGTAAGTTACATCATATTACTATGTATTGTATAATAATAGTTTACAAAATGGAATACATTCCTTTATCTCCAGTGAGTACAATTACTCTTTGTCAGGACTCCACCACACAAATCAGGCTCTGTTCATTTGTTTTAGTATTTTTTATTGTTTTACCATTATTACTCTGATGTCTTCTGTAATAGTTTTTTATTGACAGCTCTGACCACCAGCTTCCCAAACCCCTGAACACACCAGACACAGTGTGCACAAAACAAGACTTTTATTTCAGTACGCTTCCAAATAATCGTTTCCCACAGCAACAAGCACAGTTCCAAGCAGTACAGCACACAACAACCCTTGGCTTTCACCCTTTCAACCCTTGGAGGCAGCATAAAGAAGAGGGACGCCACACGCCTGGACAAACTGGTGAGGAAGGCAGGCTCTATTGTAGGCATGGAGCTGGACAGTTTGACATCTGTGGCAGAGTGACGGGCACTGAGCAGACTCTTGTCAATCATGGAGAATCCACTGCATCCACTGAACAGTGTCATCTCCAGACAGAGGAGCAGCTTCAGTGACAGACTGCTGTCAATGTCCACTGACAGAGTCTATGCAATTCTTCAATACCACCCGGGGGGTGGGGGGGGGGGGGGGGGTAAACGTTAACATTATTCAAAGTTATTTTCTGTCTGTATACCTGCATTGTTATCACTCTTTAATTTAATATTGTTCTTTATCAACATGCTGCTGCTGGAGTGTGTGAATTTCCCCTTGGGATTAATAAAGTATCTATCTATCTATCTATCTATCTATCTATCTATCTATCTATCTATCTATCTATCTATCTATCTATCTATCTATCTATCTATCTATCTATCTATCTATCTATCTATCTATCTATCTATCATATAGTGCTGTTCAGTTCTATCTATCTATCTATCTATCTATCTATCTATCTATCTATCTATCTATCTATCTATCTATCTATCTATCTATCTATCTATCTATCTATCTATCTATCTATCTATCTTCTCTTCCTCTCCTTTCATTCACCTCCACTCCTTCTCTTGCGAGCTTTGTTCTCCTCCTTCTCCTGATGTTGGCTCCTGGAATGAAGGTGGGCGGCTCCATTTATGTGGTACCTGGGAATATTCCAGGGGGCTCGTTAGTGAGATACAAAAATCCTCCTAGGACTGTCTTCCCTGACAAAATAGGGCTCTGTAGCTTCCGAAGCACCCCCTGGCGGCACCCCAGAAACCCAACTGTTCACCTCTCTCTCTTTCTCTTGCTAAATGTCTACTTACTCAGTGAGCTCACCTGCTTTAGAACATTATTATAATAATGGTTTCACATTATACATATTTCAATACTCTATCCCCTCAGTGGGTTTAAACCCCTGACCTTGTGATTCCCTGCACTCTCATATTGCAGATGAAAAAGCAGCTTAGTTAAAATAACTTTACTTTAATCCAGCAGAAACCTTGCTTCAGTACTATTTTGGAGAATATACAGTAGGTGAATAGGATTTGTGGCCTTGTGGGGCTGAATGGCCTAGCTGTTCTTGTTGACTTGACTTGATAAAATTGTTCTAATGTATTCAGTTTGAATCTGTGACACTCTCCTCGATTTAGTTACCAGGCATGATAAATAGTATCCCACTATGGCATTTAGGCAATGGATTCATGCCACACGCGTCTTATCCCTCCAGGACCTTCTGATTCTTTGCCTTTAAGAAGTTATAATTGGTGAGATAAAGGAGCATTCCTTTAGTTTGGGAAGCTGTTTTTGCTCCATTTTCAACAAGATAGTGATTACATTACTAAACCTCTGCTAACAGGAACTGACATCAGCTCTGTCACAACACTTTAAAGGTGATGCTTTATCATCAGCATATTTACCTTCCTGACTCAAATCACCCTTACCTCCAAGGACATACCCAGAGGTCTGCTTTTATAAAACAGCTTACAACAGTTGGTTAAGTCTTTCATATCTACAGATTACAATGAAGCCCACATCTTTGAACAGCTCATTTTCAATCTGAGTGGACAGAGCCATTTCAAAGTCCTTTTGAACTGAAAGTCATATCAGTGGCCGGTAAAGGTTACCACGTTCTCATTGTAACAGATTAAAAAGCATGACAAGTGATTAACAGCAGTAGCCACATCAAGATTGTCATGCATTGACAGAATGGAAGACAGTGTGCCGTTGTAATTTGAATATTTGTGGATCCTTGCAAATTACATACAGTCAGAATGAAATGTACCACATGAGGATCATTCCTCGCTAGGACCTTACCAGAAATTGCTCTAAAATATTTTGTTTTTTAGGATCATTAAATTGTCAGATTGCTACAATATGAGTTTATTATGCTAATTCGGAATATTTACACTGAGCACAGAATTAATGAAAGCGATGAATGATAAAATAGCTATGCAATTTGCAGCTGGCCTGGCCAACAATACAGCAGAGAAAGCTTCACATTTTTAATTGAAGTTCTATCACTAATTTAGAAAAGGGTTAGAAGGAAAACCTGCAGCCACTGCAGCCCTCCAGGACGGGAGTTTGAGAACCCTGAATTAGACATAAATTCAGCCAATAAGTGAGTCTCCAGGTACTTCTTAAACACCTTGAGGGAATCAGAGATTCAAATAGAGGTCGGCATCATATAACACCAGCTAGGAAAAGAGTCTGGACTGAGATCTGCTACCATGAAGGGGTGTCATCACCAGACGCCTATCATCAGCATACCTGAGTGGTTGAGAAGGAGCATAGGACAGCACAAGTATCTCCATATATTATACTGTATGTGCTTACCCATTGACTATTCTGTAGGCAGGACATACATCAAGGATTTAAACTTAATACGTGTCACTTCAGGAATCTGATGAAGTGCTCTGAAAAGAGGAGTGATATGTGCCCACCTTGGTTGAACACCAGATGTATGGCTGCATTTTTATTCACATAACTTGCTGGTGCTCCTGCCACCACAGAGTTGCAATAGTTCAGGTGTGACAAGAACAACATCTCGACCAGAAGATGCGCTGCATACTCTTTCATAAATGGTCTGATCTTCTGGACGCTGTACTGAGTGAATCTGCAAGACCAAGACTCCATAGCAATATGGTCCCTAATGGACAGCTGGTCATCAATTCCAACAGGTTTCAGCATTAGTGAGCCAAGCTGAACAGGGATTAGATACCGGACAGACGGACAAGCTGGGATACCAAGAAGATCTGTCTTTGTCAGGCTGACTTGGACATTATGTTCCTTCATCCACATAGCAGTATCAGTGAGTATCAGCAGTATCGGTGTCAATTAAGTATGGGAGATATGTTAGCATAGTGGTTAGTGCTGCAACATCATCCAGTACAGCCACTGTCTACAGGAATAACATTTTGTCCTTTTCCTGTTCTCTTGGAACTCTAGTTTCTTCTCACAATCCAAAGATTTGCAGGTTAAATTTAGGAGGCATCCCAAATTGAGAGTGTGAGTGAGTAGGCCCTGAAGTGAACTATCACTCCATCAAGATTTGGCTCTTGTCATAAAGTACATGTGAGTTGGATTTGGTTTTTTTTCAGTTGAATTTGTGTCTTTTTCATGTTTTTTTTGTATCTTATTTTCCTCTGTATGGGGATTTGGAAGCATTTTCATTTTTACTGGAAAAATGTGAGGACCTTAAATTATTTTTATGTCTTTTTAATTTTTTGTTGGGTATTAGGCTCCACCATTTTGTATCTGCTGCTACAACAATGCTATGCAGGAATGACCAGAAATATGCAGCATGACATCACCAACTAATAAAGGTTAACCCCAGATGCTTCCAAATTATCCAAGTATGTAAATAAAAAAACAATACTCATCGTTGTGTGCTTTCTTATGTTGTGATACACTGACACAAAATGGGACAAGGATTATAAGGTTTCAAAATCAAACAGTTCAGTCCAAGACTTCATTAAGTTTGCCTCGACAGTAGGGCTCACACCAGCCAACCTGGCCCTGAAGTCAAAAAAAATGGGGCTCAAAATGGGGTTCAGGCTTTAGCAGATCAAAAAATACTTTGAATATTGAAAATGCACAAAAATGTCCTTCAAAAAGGATTACCACAGATGTCTGGCCTCAAATAATAAAACAAAATGATGTTTTTTATATTTAAAGATTCTTTTTAGATAATCAATAATGAAAGAAAATCAATGAAGAGGCAAAACAGTGTGTGGCTAAAAAGACCACCCAAGGCAAACAAGAGCAGTCTGAAATTCAAATAATCCAAAGAACATTCATGAAAAATGCTCCACAAACCACATGCTCTGAAGAACCAGAATTTAAAGGGTGTGGTGGGTGTTTACTGTGGCTGTTTATTTAATTTTTTTTTTTTTCTCTTTTTTTCAAAAAAGCCAAATTTCCCCCTTGGGAAAAATAAAGTAATATCTATCTATCTATCTATCTATCTATCTATCTATCTATCTATCTATCTATCTATCTATCTATCTATCTATCTATCTATCTATCTATCTATCTATCTATCTATCTATCTATCAGAATTCTACCCACCGAACACAAAGGTTATATTCAAAGAACATAAAACACAGTGCTTAAAATAATAAATAGATAAAACAATATCAAAACCAGGGCGGCACGGTGGCGCAGTGGGTAGCGCTGCTGCCTCGCAGTTGGGAGACCTGGGTTCGCTTCCCGGGTCCTCCCTGCGTGGAGTTTGCATGTTCTCCCCGTGTCTGCGTGGGTTTCCTCCGGGCGCTCCGGTTTCCTCCCACAGTCCAAAGACACGCTGGCTAGGTGGATTGGTGATTCTAAATTGGCCCTAGTGTGTGCTTGGTGTGTGGGTGTGTTTGTGTGTGTCCTGCAGTGGGTTGGCACCCTGCCCGGGATTGGTTCCCTGCCTTGTTGGCTGGGATTGGCTCCAGCAGACCCCCGTGACCCTGTGTTTGGATTCAGCGAGTTGGAAAATGGATGGATGGATGGATGGATATCAAAACCATAATTTTACAAAAATACAAATATAATTAATAACAAAAGAGTAAACCTATAAAACAACACAAATATTAAATAAACAAGAAATAACTTAAGCCAGGGTAAAAACCATGACTGAACCCCAAAATTTTCATTTTGAGCTTCAGTTAAAGTAATTTAGGGTTTACATTTATTGACTACACTTTAGAGGGTTTTGGGTTTTGATGAAAAATTAGTAATGATCTTAGATCTAGAAATTTGTCTTTTAACTATGCTGTCTGTTCTGGTGAATTTCTATTAAAATTATCTCCTGCCTCAGGACAGTATAGAGGATACAGGAATAGGATGGGCCTATTCAAAAGGATCATAATGAGGACTAGAAAGATGTATCACATAAGATCTCACCATTCATGACTAAGTTGCCAAAGAAATCGAGCTATTTCAAATAAAACAGTCCAAAACAGGAACATCACAAGTTGCAAGAAAAACCTAACTGCCTTAGTAGTTACCTGACCTGAGAGAGGGAGCTGATGTGACTGTGCTTTTGCAGAACCTGCAAGATCGTACTTAGTTCACCCAACAATTTGTGATCAGTGCAAGTGCCTCTCTAAACTGCCTAGTGCCTGCTGAGCATAATGGTAATATACATTTATGTTACATAAACAGGCCAGGCTAAAATGTGCAAAACACAAAATTCAAATGAATTAACAAAGAATGTCCAACACAACTGATGAAATCCTCATAAATTTTAAACTAACAAGAGCAGGCAAGTGAGAAAATCAGAAAAGTGAAAAGAGAAAATCAGTTAGTTGTCAAAAGTTTTAGAGACAAGACAAAGTTTAAAATCAATAAGCAAACAGTAATGTCAGAAACCGAGAAAGCACTTACTAATTCTCTAACAGAGAAGTTTTGCTCCTAACGATGACGTATGTTTTGTAATTCTGGTTCGATACATCGAAAGGATAGAAGTGAGCTTGCATTTCACTTTTTTACAGAGGAAGACCTGATGACATCATCTGTCATGTTACACGGAAGCAATGGAATTCAGGGGCTAAAACAACATGGTGGTGTCCAATGAAATGTACAACACAAAATGGTAACAAAACATAACATTGCAAACATTTGTTACACTCATTAGTATTAGTTTTAACTGCAAAAAATCCATATTGAAAAAAAACATAAGTAAATCTCTAAAAATCTGAAATGATAACATTACTATTGCTTCTGGACCTTCTATTATAGGCACTCTTCATGGATCTAAAGGCATTCTCATACTCACTGTCCATTTGCTCTGTTCCAAAACAGGGAATCATTTGTTACTTTGTTTCAATTTCACAAGTTTTTAGCACTGCAAATTTTCAAGCAAACAAAAACATTTCAATAAACATACTGTGTGTGTATCACAGATTTCTTTCATTGGGCAGAAACATTTTATCATGCAGGATCGACAAACTTTACATATTATATAGTCATTTGAGTTATGCGCATCATGTCTGAAAAACAATCGCATTGAGAGGATAGCTGCACACATCGATATCTTGGTGTACGATTAGGGGGTCTGATTGTCGGTGTTAGGGAGCACTGCTACTTGTTACTTGCTTTCTCTATGTATACATTTTGATCAACACGATCACAAGTGAATTTACACTTTTTTTTTTCCTTTCTGTCAACAGTTGTCCGATCGCACTCAAGAGAGGCTGTGAGCCTGAATCACTTGCTAGGTTTGCTCTGATTGACAGGTAATTGTGTGACTCATTACGTTACAGATGAGATTCCCTAATTATGGACACCAGATGCTTAGTGTGACAAGCACAATTTTAACCACAATGCACAGTGTTCCATATAGTTAAATATGTCCCATGTTAGATCGCATTCATGACTCCAGGGTTCAGTTGGTACCACACCAAGACCATCCTTTGCAAAGGGTCTAAGTATGGTTGTTTAATTCAGGGTGTGACTGCATGTTCACACCTACTTAAATTATAGACTTTCAGGAAAACTGCACCAAAGTTAAAAAAATATACGCCCCAAATAAACTAGGTGTGAAAACACCTTAAAAGATTATGGGTCTTTGCCAGCCAACCAGCTCCAGCAACATGAACCACAAAGAAAATAGATTACTAAAATGCACAAAAACAAAGCTAAACATGTTCTGCTAAGTGACAGTCATATTTACCCTCTACTCCAGCTCCCATTTAAGGTTAGAGAACAGTTCAAAATTCTCCGTCTTGTGTGTAAAAGCTCTCAGTGTGATCATTCATTTTTGCCTAGTAGAAAGAATTAACGTTTGAACTCTAGACAGATTATAGGCAGGCAGGTGATTCCAAATGTATGGGATATCCTGTGATGCCCCAATCCAATGGTACCTTACACATAGCTCAGACTACGGGCAACTACAGTCATAAGCGAGCAACCAGAGTGTGAGAATAGAGTGACACAGAGGCAAAGGCTTCTTAAAAAATACAAAAGCTGTTTATTATAAGTGTGCCAAATCACAATCTGGTGCCATGTAATAAATTATCAAGAAAAGCAACCCTTGT
>NC_041410.2:22665868-22685868 GCF_900747795.2 Erpetoichthys calabaricus | reverse complement strand
CCACCATACACCTGCCTCTCTTGTTGACTCCATACAGTGCCAGTCATGTCACTAACTAAAAAACACATCACACATGCAACTGGACATGAGAATAAAGTGAAACAGTGACATGGAACAAAATGACCAATGAAGAAGTCATATCTGTGTATCTGGAATTTCATTGTTTTGTTCTGACAGCATTCATGTTTTTATTCAATCGTGTGAGATACACTAGAAAATGCATACAGACATACAAAATGCACTTGCAGGTGAACTAAATATTTTTTGTGATGTTTTAATGCAAAATATCAGTTGTGGACACCAACATTTTGTAAATGTTCAGGCAAAACAAGCTTATTCAGTTCGTTTAGGTTGAAACGTTAGAAAACATGAGTAGTACTCGGCCATTTTCATTTTGTAAAAGTAGCTCTCAGGGGAAAAAGGTTGGAGACCCCTGACCTAGAGGTTCCCATCACCAATGATCTTAGGAGGACAGAACACACCAGAGCAGTCATCAAAAAGGCCCATCAGCAACTTTAGGTTCTTAGACACCTGAGGAAAGCATGGATGGCTCCAGCAGCCCTCACAGGCTGCATAGTGTGCTGGTATGGCAGCAGTTCAGCTAGAGAGTGCTAGGCATTGCAGAGGTTGGTGAATACAACTGAGATCATCACTGGGACACGGGCACCATCTCTGCAGGACATATTTGCCAAGTGCTGTCATAAAGGACCCCAGTCACCCAGGCCGGATATTTTTCTCCCTCCTTCAATCAGGCAGGTGCTATGGAACATTTAACACCCGAACTGTGAGATTTCAGAAGAGCTTCTACCCACAGGTAATACGGCTGCTCACCTGTCAAATGTGACAAACAGTCTGTGATCAACTGAGCAAATTAAGTGCCACGTCTTCTGTGATTCTGGTGTACATAATGTTCTATTTGGTGTTATTCACTTGGATTACTGTTAATATTAGATTTACGTTTGAGCTTTTTGATGTTTTTATGTTGTTATGTTGATTATTGTGTCTACAAGGAACACTGCTCAAGTAAGAATTTCACTGTACAAATGTACATGTGACAATAAAATGACCCTGATATTGACCTTGACATAAATGCCATCTGCTTCATAAAACCCATTTACTTCAGACGTGCAACCCAATTCATTAAAGTCAGAGACATTTCCTTATGCGTTGGCTTCTCCAGAGTTATATAAAATATCCTGTTAAGAAAGCCAAAGTGGAAACAAAAGGCCAGCCACAGGAAACTCCAAGTTTGGTTTTTTGCACACCACGTAATAAATTCAACAATTGTGCCGTGGGTTTATCACCATTTTGATAGAAGTGCTTGCTTGTAAAAAATTGTTGAATGTTACCACACAATTACAGAAGGGTCCTTGGCCCTCAGTCAGCTTAAAAATGTTCTCTTTATCACAAACTACAAAAACAAGGAAAATCAGAGAGCATTCTGTAGCTAAGGCAGGTCAGATTTCATTCTGTGCTCAGGATGCTGCTATTTGATTCTTAAAATGTTCTGAACAGCATGATTTCATTAAGCACCTCGCCCCTTTAACTTGTCATTAACGTCAATATGAACAGTGAGACAATATGATTACAAACTTCAACCTTCATAAGTCTGGTCAAAACCATAGACACAGAACTGGCCTTGCTGTCATCTTTGTCACATTCCGGTCCCATCTGGAAGTCCACCTCCTCTCTATTGTATTCACAGCCTGACCTCTGATTTTGGCACCTTTACCTATGAGATACGCATTACAATGTTATCATTTTGTAATATTTAATCTATTTTTTCTATCCCCATTCTCTCTTTTCCAGGAGTAGTAGGGGCAAAGGAAGGAACCAAGGAACCTGGATGCCAGCTTATCGTTGAGTGTGCGACGCCCCCCCACACCTGAACTCATTCATACTCGGCCAGTTAAGTTAAAAGGATGAAGGAGGAAAACCTGAATACTGTGGGGGCTTCAAGGACAGAATAATTGAAAGCTCCTTTTTCGTCAAAGTGGATCCTAAGGTAACGCTATTTCCCTTTATACTCTTATACTTCAAAATTCATTTTTGGTTTGGCCTACTCTTGCACCTTAAACTTATATTTACGGTCAAACTCATACAGGTACCATCCAATGAAGCACTGGTTATGAGTGAAGCCTGCAATACCCATCACTCTTAAAGAGGATCGTATGCACACAAGTACACATGAGTGATGCCTATAATGCTTGTCACTTTCAGCACTCCACAAAGGGACCTCAGCATCAGTGACGTGCGGTGAGGTTCATGGCTGGTGAGGCACTGACTCCTTCAGAGTCAGATTTACAAATATATGAACCCAAAAGAGTCGCTTATTCACTATTCGATTGGCAGCCAGCATGCACATTGACTACTGGTTATGTTTCATATCTCATCAGCATTCTTTACACACACATACGTAGGTGAGGTTCATATTTGGCTAAGAAAGAACGTTACATTTATAGCGGCGAGAGACAGCAGAGAGAGCGCATCTGCTCCTCACCCTCCATGTGTTCTAAATTTACCGTTGCAATTCCACATTTCAAACTCATTTGATACAAATGAAAGTACAGAGTGGCGTACAAAAAAAACGGATTTCAATTTTGACCTTAATTGAAATATTTATTAGTAGTTTTTAAAAGCTTTTAATTCTGATGCTTTAATCAACTTTGATACAGACTGTTCAACAAAAGGATAACAAGAAAAACAAAAGAATATTTTATTTAAGGTCAAAATGTAGTTTTTAAATATTGGATTGTTTTTTTTTCTTAGTCTGATCTCATTTTTCATAAAATTGAAAACCATTTATGGTCTTACCTTTATTTGTAAATGAATTTCCTTCTCCACGAAAATCTCCATCACTTTCTTGTAAAAGTCCTCCTTATTTTCCTTTAGTTTAAAAAGTCTTAATCTTCCATTTTGGCAGTCAGTTGGAACAAAAAATCAAAATAAATGGACCGCTGCAGTGCCCTTGACTTTCTGATATCGCTAACTTATTGTCGCCCAGAGCCTCTGCATAGAAGAACAGCAGCAACGATCACCTGTTGGGCTCACATGCGCCCCCTTTGGTGCGGCACGGTACTGTCTGCCTCACCTTGTGCCTTTTCACTGCAGTTTTATGTCCGATCAGCAAGACTAAATATGTCACACACATTTATTAAAGAAAGTCAGGGTGTATAATAAATGTGTCTGCAAACATTATATTGGCGACATACAGGGAGACAGCAACAGGCACTCGCCAATTACAGGCATCAACCCCATATGTGTGGGGGACAGCGCAGTCCGAGATGAGTTGAGGCTCGTTGCTGTCACGCCTCATGTTTCTCCCCAGTATTTAAACAGGAAATGCACCAATTCAGCAATTTTTACTATAAAAATGATCAAAATTATTGGAATCATACAAAAAAAACATTTATAGCATAGACCAGTGGACAAATTTATTTTATGTTATCATTATTAGTTTTTTTACTTTTCATGATGACCCCCACCTGCCTCTCCTGCTACACATGGGTGCCCCCAGATTTAACCTAGGCCTAAGGTTACCTTGGTCCCTGAGACTACCCTAGACACATAAAGGCTGACACACCTATGCTGTGTCCCTGGACATAACTTAAACTTTAGGCTCATACGCCTTGCTTAAAGCCACTTAACAGCCAAGGATATTTTACTTTCCCGGTGAGGTGTATTTCTTTAGAAGCATCCCTCTCAGGGTACTAAGTCTGTGAGAAAGATAAATGGCAGTCTCTTTACACCAGGTGCCCTGTAACTATGTGAAACTTAAAGCATTCACAAACAGGATACAAAACATAGTTACCCAAAAATCCTGCTGACTACGCCAAGTATTTTGTCGTGGTGGGGTCCTAGGATACCTTATTCATTTTAACAATTTTTTTTCCCAAATTCATTAAGGGTTTGCCTACTCTTGCACCCTAAAGTAATACACAGTCACACTCATGTAGATCCTATCCACTTCAGCACTGTTTATCAGTGATGCCTATAATGCCTGTCACTCCACCACGACAAAACGGCTCCGCAGTGAGAGAGTAACAGGGCCGGAGTTTGAACCCAGAATGATAAAGTTCTGAAGCAGCCACTGTGCTCATAAGAGCTAAATCCGATACTAGTTTTAATATTCTACCATTTTTAATGGAAGCTTTTGAGAGAATATACAGTAGTTATGATATGACCAGTAACGGCACACTGCAGAATACACTTGACCTGAGCATTCCTAGTTTTCATCTTCTTTCTCTGCACATTTACCATTTGTTTGCTCAGAGGTTGATGCGCTTGCTGTTTCCTGAGCAGCTTTTCTTTTCTCCACCCTAGCGGCCCACTTCTTTTCTTCTTCCGTTGGCATCTTTTTGTGTTAAAACTGATTAAGTTAGTGTTTGTGTTGCATTTATTTAGTACATTTTCTTTCATTTTTCACTTAAGCTGGTACTTAAGTCTTCAATCTGCCTCAAGAATGATTTACGATATGAAGAGGTAGGGGAAGTGACGGCGAAGGTGGTAGGGATGAGAATGGCGCCTGTACGCATGCGCTGCACTGCCACCCTGCTTACATGCTGCCGAGAGTTGATTCTACAATAAAATAAAATAAAAATAAAAAGAAGAATAACCTTGAAGGTCAATCATCAAAATCAATCAAATCAAATCAAAATCTTTATTGTCATTATAGCAATAAGATATTGTACAACGGAATTTAGTTGCAATTTTCCAATGCAAAAATAAAGTAAAAACAAAACGCAATTACTCAAGTTAAAACTAAAATTATCCATTCATACATACGTCATATTGCAGTTGTCTCATAGCCAATGTTGACTTAGAGCTGTATTGTAAACATGAGAGTGTATTGTATTGTAAACATGAAGGTTCACTTGGTCAGATTGACCACTTAGTAGCATTCAGCATGGTGATGGCTGAAGGATAGAAACTGTTTCTCAGTCTATTTGTCTTAGTCTTTATGGATCTGAAACGTCTGCCTGAAGGCAGGCGTTCAAACAATGCATGTCCTGGGTGTGATGGGTCCTGAAGAATTTTCTTGACGTTCCTGAGACAACAGGAACTATGTAGTTCTTCTAGTGAGGGGAGAGGACAGCCGACTATCCGCTGGGCAACCTTAATGAGCCCTGTGGAGCTCTTTCCTCTGTGCTACTGTGGCAACTGAAGAACCACACACAGAGACAGTAGGTCAGGATGCTCTCTACTGTGCAGCGGTAAAAGGACACCAGCAGTTTCTCAGGGATGTTGTTCTTCCTGAGAACCCTCAGGAAGTAGAGTCTCTTTTGGGCCTTCTTCACTACCTCAGCAGTGTGTGTTCCCCAGGTCAAGTCCTCCCTAATGGTGACTCCCAAAAAGCGGAAGTCTGAGACCCTCTCCACACAGTCCCCGTTGATGATGAGTGGCTGGATGTTGTCTGCTTTTTGTTGTAAATTTAAATCTTGAGACGAGACAAGACTATTGCCAAGAGATTTTTTCAAGTTTTCAACCATTTCTGCGTAACAGTCCATGCCCACAGTTCTCTCACCTCTCATTGGTATACATTTTTACGTTTTCCTCACTTTAAGTTCCCAATAAAAGATGACTTATTATGTCCAAATCTTATTGAAGAATTTCATCCTGAAGGGTTATCAACAGAAGAAATGAGTACATAGGCAATCCTAGCACCGAGAAACGATGAAGTCAAACAAATTAATGTGAAAATTGTCGATCAGTTACACGGCAAATTGGTTAAATGCATATCAATAGACTATGCTGAAGCAGTTGGTGGTGATGGTGCAGAAGATGAAATCATCAACTTACAATATCTCGTAGAATATCTACAACCGTTAATATCGTCCGGTCTTCCACTGGCCGAATTACTGTTGAAAGAAGGATGTATCGTAATGTTATTGCGTAATTTATGTATGAGTGATGGGCTATGTAATAGGACAAGATTAATTGTATTCAAATTTGGTCAAACAAAGGAGATCTTGAAATGCCATTCGTATTAAAACGTTAACAGTTTCTGGTTAGAATAGCTTTTGCAAAGAAAATTAACAAATCACAGAGAGAAACATTTGAAAAAGTCAGTTTATTTATTAGAGAGAAAGAAATGAAATTCACTTACGGGCAGTTATACGTTGCATTGTCACAATGAAAGTCCAAACACAGAATCAAAATTCAATGCGATATTGACTAAAACTTCATTCAAAAAAAATTTTTTACTGAAGTTTTACAGTAAAAGTGTAAGTTTAAAAAGTATTTGCATGTTAATTTCAAAGCCAAACAGAACAAAATGTATAACGCAATGAATACCTCTAATGCATCATGAAACATAATTTTCTTTCAATTTAGTACGTTTTACTATTTTTTACTATGGTTAATTACTCGCGGTAATGTAAGATAGTTCTATTATGCATATGTAACAATTCCCATGAAAATAACAATCTGTTTAAATTGTACATTCGCTTCCCCATACGCGAGCAGCAGAGCTGCAAAGTGGCTAGTGCATAGCGCCCGGCTGGGGGTTGGCGAGCGAAGTTAGCCCTAGTTTTGATAAAATGTGTTTTTCATTAATATTTTGTTATATTCTAATGCCATCTTGTTTCTTGTAAGCACCGCCATTTTGAGGCTCAGAGAAGCCTGCATGTGAGAAACACTACCAGTTGATATCACATGAGTTACACAGTCATAGTTCATAATGTAGTGACTGTGACAGTATAAAGGATAATGTTGTGAACTTACTGGTCATCCAAGATAGTCAATGAAAAACAAACCACTGCAAGGTAGGGTACTGTTCAGAACTAAAGTGTTAAAGATGTTTTGGCTGTGGCTGAATGTATGTGGTGGGGTTGGTGGATGCTGGTTATCTCAATCATTCTCATAGCTAAGCTAATGTATGTTGTTTTCATGTCTCACATTATTTTGAGTATGTTGTCATGGTAGGGTCCTAAGGTGACTATACTAACCTTTATGCTCCTTTTTATATGGACCTTAACAGAATACCTCAAACCCCATACTCTTACCACTCAGTCAGGGTTGACTGCTACTGTAGTTCAGCACTTCCCTCTTTATTTTACATTCTATAAACCCAGGCAACTGGACAGAGTACCAGCACAGGCAGGAGAAAAAGTTTCTCATGCATTTATGTATTATAGATAATTTGCCCAAAATATACAAATGTGTGTCATATAAAATAATACAACCTGATTATAGGCTACCAGGTGCTGCTCTGTTTTTGGTCCAACATAGTCTGGCATGGCCCTTGGATGGAGTAGCATAAACAGGCAGTGTGGACTTGTCTGAATGTGGCAGCTGGAGAGAGCGAGAGATTCTTTGTTACCCTGTCTTTATGTTTGTCCAGCTTCCTTGATGTACCTCCTGAACCAAATGGCTTCATTCCATTTCTGTTTCAACATGACCCAGCCCCATTCCATCCCCATAGAGATCGTCCTTGCATCTCAGTCACCTGTATTCCCTCAGGCCAGCTGCCCAGAATTTCTGAAATTGTATCTGCATTAGTTTTTCATTGTGTTATGTGACTAAAAATGATGGTCATTTTTGGGGCAAGGGAATGATTACTTTTTTACATTTAAATTAATTGTAATTATTTGTTCATGCTGCAAAAACTCGCCTTACGAAGGAATTTTCAGGAACAGATTACCTTTGCAAAGTGAAGGGAAGCCTATTAAAAAATTTAAACATGGAAAAAGAATCTAATTAATATATAAAAATTAAATGCAAATTCTAACAAGGACTAGCACTTTTGTGCACACCTCTCTTATATCAATAGCACAGCAACAATATCAATAGCAATTAAGTAACAGGCAAGAAACATTAGGACAACGCTGGCATTCTAAAGAGCTGGCTGAACAGAAATACAAATGCCATTACAATACTTAAAGAGAGAAGGTTCAAAAAGTCTCTGGATCTGCTAATTTGCGCCTTGATGCTTTGGTATCACCTGCCATACTGAAGAGTATCAGCGGGTGATGACAGGTGCCATCGATTAAGTAGAGTCTGTTTAACAAGAAGTCCCACTGCTGAAAGTCAAGGGGTAAGAGCTGTCTGAATTAAGAACAACGTAGATAGATAGATAGATAGATAGATAGATAGATAGATAGATAGATAGATAGATAGATAGATAGATAGATAGATAGATAGATAGATAGATAGATAGATAGATAGATAGATAGATACTTTATTAATCCCAAGGGGAAATTCACATACTCCAGCAGCAGCATACTGATAAAAAATAATATTAAATTAAAGAGTGATAAAAAATGCAGGTAAAACAGACAATAACTTTATATAATGTTAACGTTTACCCCCGAGGTGGAATTGAAGAGTCGCATAGTGTGGGGGAGGAACGATCTCCTCAGTCTGTCAGTGGAGCAGGACAGGTACAGCAGTCTGTCGCTGAAGCTGCTCCTCTGTCTGGAGATGATCCTGTTCAGTGGATGCAGTGGATTCTCCATTATTGACAGGAGACTGCTGAGCGCCCGTCGCTCCGCCACAGATGTCAAACTGTCCAGCTCCGTGCCTACAATAGAGCCTGCCTTCCTCACCAGTTTGTCCAGGCGTGAGGCGTCCCTCTTCTTTATGCAGCCTCCCCAGCACACCACTTTGTTGTAGAAGTGGAGATTCTAACAGCTTTTAAAAAATTATTTTTTTGAATTTTCAGTTTATTTCTTTAGAGCACTGTTCATTGAATGCAGCCGCAGAACACTGTGACAAGTTTTTAGGTAAAATGCAAGTATAGAAATACAAAATCAGTACACATAAAGACGCAGGTTAATTAAAACACACGGAAATCAAAGTAGAAACTAATTAACAAACATGGAAACTGACAATATATGTCGATTAATGAGTTGTTGAACTGCTGCCAGTTGACAACAGAGCCAGGGCCACGTTAAGGCTTTTAGAGGCCCTAAGCACAGCAAAGATTTTGGTGCCCCCTTATATATCAAATTCAAAGTATTTACAATAATAAATCATAAAATAAAATTTTATTTTTCAAAATGAAACAAGACTTACAGTAAGATGGAAAATAATGTTTATTTTGCTGTTTTGCACAATACGGTCCATGGTAAATCCAGCAGTGGAAAGTTTCTATGGTGCCCCCCATTCCCTTGATGCCCTAAACATGTTGCTTATTTTGGTTGATGGTTAACTCCAGCCCAGAATGGAGGAGAGGAAAACAGAAACTTCAGTCAGTAGCATCCCTAGCAAAAAAACAAAAAAACAAAACGCTGGTGTGGGTTGGGGGGAGTATGGGTCCACAGTCAGAGAGAAAGAGGAAGTCGGGCACAGTCACAGTCCTGGAGACCTCGGCCAGCTAGCCATCCCAACCCTCTGTCCATGCTGGGCTGTCCAGTCTCATTACAGAATCTTTCAACCGGATGATTTCCAATGCTTCCAGTATCTGAGGTGATTTTTCCGTTACTGTATTAGACACTAAACAACCCTGATGAACTGAATGGCCCAGTTTGGGAAAATTCTTTAGTTATTCACAATGCCAAAAATGACAATGTTTGACAATAGCTTCATATAAATACACTAGTTGAATAGGGAGAATAGTGGCACCTGGGTTCAAACCTTGCACCTGGATATTGTCTCTGTGGAGTCTGTATGTTCTCCAAATGTCTTTGTAGGTTTTCCTTAGGGTGCTGTTAATTTCTATCCCTTTCCCTAAAGACATGCTGGTTTGATCAACTGTAATTTGACATGGTGTGAGTGCACCTGATAGTGGACCATGAGATGCACTGGCACTCTGTTCTGAGTTGGATCCTGCCTTCTGTCCAGTGCTTCTGGGATTATTAAAATATATATAATAAAAGTGTTGGTTCACAGATATTGCTACAAGAGAAACCTAATGATGAAGCGTATTCCACACTGTATTGCACAGAAATGTGGTTCAAATAAGAGAACATCCTCAGGCTACTGTACCAGTGAAAAATAAGCAGGCTGAAAACAACAGAAAGACATCTGAAAGGAAAGACCTCTGTAGAGATTTATAAAGGCAAAACTCAAAACAACTGCAGAAAACTAAATATGGGAGAGCCCCAGAAATGCTGGCACAAATTGAAAAACTTCTGAGAGCCCAATACATAAACAAATCAGTGAGAAACTACACGGTAAGCCAGTTCATCTGCTGGCAGATAGTTGAAATAAATCATAAAAGGAGATGCTTGGCATTGAACATGAAGAGAAGGGAGAGCTATGAAAAAATCAATATGAGGAATTCCAGAAATTATACAACAGAGGAGCTTTTAATAACCACTGTACAGCAACTATGTCTGAGATGGTCTGCACCAAGACGTGAAATACCAGGGGGTCCTAGAGAATAAAATAAAAAATAAAAAAAAGCCAGCAGACTAGCCCTTGGGAGCCTGAGCCCGGGTTATACGCTTGAGGGGCAGCAGCCCATCCAGCAGAGAAGGAAGGGAGTCACGTCCTTTGATAAGCTTTTTGAGGATTTGAGAAGAAGATATGAAATGAATGAATAGGAGCCCCACACAGTGCTCAGTGCTATCCTTGGCCACAACGATTGTAAAGTGTGACAGTGGATAACAGAAAGTGATGGCAGTTAATGGAACTGTGATGCCATGAATGTTCATGTTCTAAAGGAACACTGCTTTATTGTACACATGAAATGGTGAGCTTTTTGCCTTCTGTTCTTCTGTTCTAAACTAAATAGAGCTGCAGAACTGTCCTGTAGCAGGATTCTGCATTGGTTCATGGCATGCACTTGCCTTAATCTGCATGATGAAACAACCATCTGAGCATCGCATGCACATCATCAAAAGTGGCTGTTCTGTGTGACGCTGGTTAGATGTACAAGATGGTAGGTATGACTTGTGTTTGCAGATTACTGATATGTGTGTGATGTGATCCATCTGTTCAAGATGTGCATATCCAAATTGATAGCATTTTTTATAGCTAGATGTATATCCCATAATACCAGAATAAGATTTCAGTGTTCAGCCAGCACTAGGGCACTTAAGCAATCCCTGATTACCACTGGGTGCCCCATCCATTTTCAGGTTTCACCTTCTGCACAGAGCTGCCATCATAAAAGCAGGGTGGCTCCTTAGAACTCTGCCATGGAATAAGTTGGCTCAGAAGATGGATGGATAATGGTGTTGACAACAAACTACCACAAGTCGGTAACTACAGTGGTGCTTCTACCGTCAGCATTTTCTTCTTGTAAAACCCGAAACATAAAGACAAATGGATGTGGTTAAAAATATCTATTGGGCATACATACAGTGTAACTGACAGTGCCATCCATCTGTTAATTTTCTGGATTATACAGTTAGAACACGGGTGTCGAACTCCAGTCCTGGTGGGCCGCAGTGGCTGCAGGTTTTCATTCTAACCATCTTCCTAATTAGTGACCAGTTTTTGCTGCTAATTTACTTCTTTTCCCTTTAGTTTGAAACTTGTAACTCAGTTCACACCAAGGTACAGCAACATTACGACCTGGGGTTCATTGGGTGTTTCAGTTCAGTCAACATCAGACATCCTCGCCCAAGCCACCCAGACAGTGTTGGTCAAGCCCCAACTTTCATCCCAGAAGCAAGTGACCATGGGTCTGCGCTGGTGGCTCTCTCTGAGGCTTTAGCAGCTGGTCTGCTGGCCTTCATCATCTCCTCCTCTGTAATGTCCAGCACTGTTTGGGCTTTGTGCAATGAGAACCCAATAGCCCTTCTCAATGAACTCACAGTTTGTTTGCCAACCTTTCCTCCAACATTGTTCTAACAGCTCATGGTACTTTGCCTATTTCCACTTGTTGGCTTCCTCCAATCTCTGTGAAGGCACCATGAACTCTAACATCACCATTTGCTTGTTAGCCTTTGAGAAGATGATCATGTCTGGGCAGAGCTGTAAGTGCAACTTTTTCTGGGAACCTCAACTGCTTGCCCAAATCCACTCTCAGCTGCCAGTTGGAAGCTATGCTTAGGAGGCCTGTTCTTCTTCTAGGAGCTGAGTGAGCCTTTTGACCAGCATTAATAGCTGTGACAACATGATCTACAATTGCCTTTAGCACTTGGTCATGACATCATCAATAGAAGCCATCTCCAAGGGCTCTTGAGCAACTGTTGTGAAGGTGTTCCAGGAATCATCTCCCAATGCAAAGAGGCAGGAGGGCAATATACATCTTAAGCCCGGCAATGGACCCTTGCTCTTTCATGAATTAAATGATAGCTTTCTCTGTTTTGAGCTTTGCACATCTGGGTCTTTCAGTAGAGGCTAAGGCCTGTTCTCCATGTTGCCACCATGCCCACCAATGCATTCTGCCTCAAATGCAGCTTGTCAGGATTTGTAAATTTATCTAAAGGTATCTGAATGGACAACACAATCCACTCTGCTGATGGATAGAGTATGCCAGACGCAGTGTGGACTATAGTAGGCTGATAACACTAGGCTATACCTATAAGCCCCCTTCTTCAATATTATGCCAACAACATGTCACTCAGTGCAAAATTTACCAAGGTGGTCATTGAAAGTGGATTTAAAAAATGGGCAGGGTCTACATGGAGTAGTCTGATTGTCATGCTGGCCTGATCCCATGGAAACTGTTCATTCATTCCAGTGTAAGAAAAGTGTTGGCTTCTTGTTCTCAAAAGTTCTTGACTTTCATATTGCAAAACATCCCTGAACAGTGAGGAACAATCTGGTTCAGAAACGTTGTATTCCTGGGATTGTCATGTGCTCTGGCTCTTATTCATACCCTAACAATGAATCTCTCTTATACTAGTCCACTGGAGGAGACTCAGAGACTCATTGTTAGGATTCCGTCTTTACATGTATTGTCTGTGAAGGTTAAGGCTATAGTGTGATTCAATTTACTGAATGTTATTTTTACATAAAAAGCAGAGAGAGAGTTATTACAATATTATTAAAACAAACAATGCTCCTCTTGCCCAGTTCACATCAAATCAAGGAGGTATCTGAATGGCTATCTATTAAAATCAGCAGAATGGCATCATTTAGCTGGCTCATATTTTATCAAGTCCACACACAGTTCACCTTTACCCAGGTGTGATAGAAAGTTTGTCAAAAATGGCAGCATCACCCCATCTACTCATTCTTCCTCTTTAGAAACCTTTCTACAAACTTCACAAACCTATGTAGTCCAGTCAGGGCTGGCATGTGAGGCAATCGCCTCAGGTGGCATGATGGTCAGAGATGCATGTTCTAATTTTACTTTCTTTTTCCATTGCAAAACAATAATACATAAAAGTTAAGCATGAACCTTAACGATTCCACACACATCTAATACCTTATTTATATACTACTGTAAGAGCCATTTGTCGTTATTTTAAGTTATATAAATGTTTGCCTAATTATTAGTGCATAGTCTAAGGGAGGTTCCTTCAACTCCCATAAGTTGAATTGTATTGGTATATTCTAACTGCTTCTAGCCTCTCTGACTATACATTATATCCAGTTAGTGACCTGCCTTGCCATGTGTAAGGCGTTGAGGGCACACGGTTTTAAACCGCGCCTTACGTGCCAAGTAACATGAAAGACAATGTGCTCTATTGAATGTGCAGCGCCGTACATTTAAAGCGTACAGAAGAAGAAGTAAAGCATCTTTAAGTATAGAAACAACTAAAGTTTGACAAGAAAAGCTAAGTTTAAAAATGATACTTTTTTATAATTTTTTTTTGCCTTTTATTCTGCATGTGTAACAACTTTTTTTCTTTATTATTGTGTGGATTATTTGCTTTGAATTTTCACTAAATATTTTAAAACAAACTTTTTGACTAAGAGATTTCTTTTGGCACACGTTTTACCCGTGCTTGATCCTGCCTTACACACCCGTAGCTACAACTACCTTTAAAAATTGTGCCAAATATTTTCATTTTAAAAGTTTCAAATTTTTTTGGAGAGTTCAAAAATCAAAACAACACATGCACATCTGAAAGTAACATGTCAGCACATTGCATTTACCTTTCATTTTTCAAAATTTTTTGTATCACCATAGTTGCCATCTATGATGGGCAATTCTGGAGCAAAGCTAGATGATGGTAAAAAATTAGTTGAAAATTCTATACCAGCTGTATTTGTATATGTTACTACAATCTTCTATGGTTACATTCAATGCAGTTAAAAGTGTATCAGTTCTCTTTTTTGACTATTCAAATAAAATTTTGAAATTCTGCAAAATTTACAAAAATGAACTCATTATAAGGTGCAGCATAATAACAAACATGGATACCAGCGACATGCTGACTTCAAAGTGCTTACAGTGCAGGGCATGTGCTGTTGAGGGGTAGCGCTCAAAGTAGCTTTGATTGGAATCATCAATGCCTAATCTGTCTGCAAGAATCAGAAAAATACGAGCCTGAGGCATAACATTGCAGTAACATACAGCAGTTGGGTTATATTGGTAGACTTTCTGATTTTTGTCATTTCACATATCACATTTCTGTAACAAAGATTACATCTAGGTCACATGAGTAAAAATTATGTTATTTTTCAATGGCGGCATAGTCAAGAGTTGTTCCAGACAGAAGAGCAGCTTCAGCGACAGACTGCTGTCACTGTCCTGCTCCACTGACAGATTGAGGAGATCGTTCCTCCCCCAAACTATGCGACTCTTTAATTCCACCTGGGGGGGTAAACGTTAACATTTAACATTATACATAGTTATTGTCTGTTTTTCACCTGCATTATTATCATTCTTTAATTTAATATTATTTATTGTATCAGTATGCTGCTGCTGAAGAATGTGAATTTCCCATTGGGATTAATAAAGTATCTATCTATCTATCTATCTATCTATCTATCTATCTATCTATCTATCTATCTATCTATCTATCTATCTATCTATCTATCTATCTATCTATCTATCTATCCAGCCTGCCAGGTAGCTTATAGTGATGGTGACAGCACCATTATAATTTTAACTAGTCATTTAGCCCGTTACAATAACGGGCGCTAGAACAGTAGTGCATAAACATTAGTAGGAACAGTCTATATTAAATGGCAAGGGACTTTGACCTCATTCGTTTTGTTGGTTGTATTTTTCTTTGTCTTTCAGCCTTTCTTTTGTTGATGTTTACTTGCTGAGCTGACCGTTCTTTGTGGGCTGCCGCCGTGTATTGTGTGTCTTTAATTTTCTGTGACAGTAATACTGTCTTGTACGGCTCTATTCAATAAGGGCGCACACAAAAAGGCGAGCTTCAAAAGGGCGACCTCAATTGAGCGCGGCGAATAAAGGCGTTCGTAGATAATTTAGTTCAAATGGCTCTGGAATATGTGAAGAGCAACAAAGGTGCAGATCTTTATTTACGCGCGCCTTTATTCGCTGTGCCCAATTGAGGTCGCCTTTTTGTGCGCTCCCTTATTGAAGGATACCATCTTGTACGTCCGCTGGCTTGTACGTCCGTAATATACCATTAATTTTCTCTGGCGGTAATACAGGTGTGCGCGTCGGTAATATGCCTTTATTCTCCTCTGACCGTAATACTGGCTTGTATGTGGCTGTAATATGCGTCACTGTATTGTGTACCTTTAATTTCCTCTCGCAGTAATACTGGTTTGTATTTCCGTAAAACGCCTCTAACTTTCTCTGACAGTAATATCGCACATCGCACCGTGCCCCGCGCATGCGCACTTCACCAGAAGACACCCACACACGGACACCTGGACGCACATAGGGATTTTATATATATAGATATGCAGATTCACAAACTATAACAGTATAGATTATATTGGGGCCCTTAAAATAAACTGACTAGGTTAATATAATCTCAAAATTCAATGAAATTGAAGTATAATGATTATCTCTAAACATTTGTCCATAATTCCTTTTTACCATATCTTACTAATTTACTCAAAGAATGAAATATCACCATCCAGATAGATAGATAGATAGATAGATAGATAGATAGATAGATAGATAGATAGATAGATAGATAGATAGATAGATAGATAGATAGATAGATAGATAGATCTTTATTTTGTTCCAAGGGGGAAATTTTTTACAGAAGCTCTTTAAATAAATGCATAAATGGATAGATAAATAAATATCTATATACTGTCAGTTAGAGGATTTGCAGCATTGTTCATAATGGCAATCCATTTTATTTTAATTATCTACTTTGCTACTACCTCCAGGGGAGCAAGAATGTGTTAATGCAAAGAATATGTTTTTTACAGAGAGAGAGAGAGAGCAACTACAGAGAACTATTTACCGCTCTAGGAGAGAAGAGTATAATTATCAAGTCACTGATGGTCACTAACGACTGAGGATGGAATTTGTAGGGTTTTATCACAAGTTTTAATGTAAGCCCATCTTTCTGTTATAAAAAAAAATCTTTGGGAGGAAGACTAGGGAGATGAGACGTGATCTTCTCGGAAGACAATTTGAATTCCCGCGAGAGACACATTAACTTGCTCCCAGCTCTTACAACAACGACAAGCGACAAGCAAAACACGCAGCACACCAGCAGCAGAAAGCCAGCAGATGATCCGACAGCTTCTCCTTAGTGTGTGTTCAGCCACCCTAACCCCTCCCCCCTTCACAACGCGAGAGGCAGAGACGCAAAGTGGATAAAGGACAGCTGTTGTACAGGCTTTAAAATGATCGATGGGCAGCGCGACAGCAGCAACAGCCGCAGAAAGACAGCAAATGATCTGACAGCATCTCCTTAGCATGCGTTCAGCCACCCCGCCCTTCACAACGCGAGCAGCGTTATACGTCCTGCGAGAAAGAGATGTAACCACGCCCGGGGCCGAAATAAAGGACAAGTATTGTTTTTACAACATCACACGAGACAAGGCAGTGAGACAACATTTAAAACAAGTCCACAGACATCTAACCTAGCAGTTGTTGGATTGCTCTTGGCAGCTCGCCAGCAGCAGAAAGCCAGCAGATGATCCGACCGCTTCTCCTTAGCGTGCGTTCAGCCACCCTAACCCCCCCCCCCCCAAACACCCCGTTTCCCCTTCACAACGCAAGCAGCAGAGACAAGAAGTGGCAAAAGAACAGCTGCTGTACAGGCTTTGAAATGACAGCGAGACAAGCAGAACATGCAGCTTGCCAGCAGCAGAAAGCCAGCAGATGATCCGACGGCATCTCCTTAGCGTGTGTTCAGCCGCACCCCCTTCACAACGCGAGCAGCATTATACGTCATGCGTGAAAGAGATGTAACCACGCCCGGGGCCAAAAATAAAGGACAAGTATTGTTTTTACAAAAGTTTTAACGTAAAAGTGAAAATAATGCATATGTAACAATTCCCATGAAAATAACAATCTCTTTAAATTGTACATCCGGTAAACCAAACCTGGGGGTGGGCGAGTGAAGCGAGCAGGGGGTGGAGCCCCCTAGTTTGATAGATGATTATCCTTTGGATCTAATAAGTCTTCAGCAATGCATTTAAAGCCTAGAGTTGCAGTGTCATTTATTTCATTTTACTTTGACATGTCTGAGTCTTCTATGCTATGGCAATTTTAGCATTTTTCTCATTGTTGTTGTTATTGTTGCTAAATTATGCTGTAGCCTATAATATTTTTGCCCTTTCTCCTTGTGTTTATGAAAGGCTGGTGCCCATGCATATCACATTGTGTATACAGTATACTGATTCGGGCATTTTGTAAAATGTCCTTCATTTCCAGATTCTCATTAAGTTGCCAGTCATTAAGTCCTTTAAATTTGCACCATGCGTGTTTGGTTAGAAAAGTCAGGCGCCCTTTAGCTTGTAGGACAGAGTTTAAAATAGCCAAGGTATTTGGAGAAGTGTGCAGAAGGAGCAGTACAACCAAGTTTAGGTTTGCATTCACTTTTGTATAATACATTTGAAATGTTTTTATTGCCAACTTTGTGTTTAATTGCTTTAAAGCTAATCTTTTTCATTGTTTCACATTTTTCCCAAAAAAGAATATATTATTAATTGTTTTGTCTATTGATCAGAGAATTCACAGTATCACAAAGCCTGTATAGCAGTATGCGTTGTATGTATCATCTCTTGTCTAGTAAAGACTGGTTGGTGTTATTGGGGTGTTTAGATAGGTGACAAAGTGCACTTTGCCTCAGACAGCATTATTTCTCTATTAGCCCTGAGTCCAATTTGGGGTCAAAGGGGCTGGAGCCTGTCCTGTCAGCTTTAGATGTAAAGTAGAATCCATCAAGTCTCGGGCAGATGTTTACTGTGCTGAACTGCTTCTCTAGGTGGCTCTTGAAAACTCTCTGGTTTTGACACTCGTCAGTCACACTGTAGACCACAGATCAGTGTTATGCTGCATCTAGAATGCTGTATCAGATGACTTTTGGAAATATTGCAATATACTGTACATACATGGTATTATTTACTTTTAGGGTATAAATTAGAAGAGTGCTGAAATTAATGAAAATGTGTGGCATGGTTATTGTCAGTTACTTAAAAGCATTAGCCGTAACAGTATCATCAAACCAGTATTATCATAGATGACAGTAAATCAGTTGAAAAGTTGTTGTTTAATACGTTTTTCTCTTTATTTTATGAAAACATGCCCGGATTTTAATAGCAGCAAACATAATCAGGCAAAGCTAGCAGGAAGTACCAATGCATGTTTTCTTTCATTTTTTTAGTTCTGTTCTTCTGAGAAAAGAAACACCATATTTATTGGAACGCCGTATTTAGTTTGTGGAGATATATGTTTATGCAGGTTCTTCAAGTTGAGTGTTCCTGCAAAATGCACAATTCAGCAATTTGTTGAAAAAGTGGTGTTATAATGGCTCTGTGGGCAATGTCCCAAAACCAAGAAAGCCTTCTATCCACAACCCAGAAGCTGTCAGCAACAATACAGATTGTATGGCAAGAAGCCCTCATAAGTCAACTCAGTGTGACAAGCATGTCTTAAAGGTCACATCCTCCATGATTTGCATGCTACATTTTTGTGTGCCACTCCATAGAAGCAAATTAATTAAAAAAAGTGTACAAAATACAAAGACTTGGATAAGAAGAAGCTAAACCAAGCAAGATTTCTTCCCTTAAATTTCTAACTGTGAGAATTAACACTTGACAGGTCCTTTACAAGGCACACCCATAACAGGTCACCTTAGAGTCATCAGTCAGTCCAACGAGAACATCTTTGGTCTTCTTCTTCTTTCAGCTGCTCCCGTTAGGGGTTGCCACAGCGGATCATCTTCTTCCATATCTTTCTGTCCTCTCCATCTTGTTCTGTTACACCCATCACCTGCATGTCCTCTCTCACCACATTCATAAACCTTCTCTTAGGCCTTCCTCTTTTTCTCTTGTCTGGCAGCTCTATCCTTAGCATCCTTCTCCCAATATACCCAGCATCTCTTTTCTGCACATGTCCAAACCAACGTGAACATCTTTGGTAATAAAAATAAATAAAAACTTGGACAGAAAGGAAATAGGAGAATATGAACACAGGAGAAAACTGAACACAGACAGTGACCAAGCCTGGAGCTAAACTCAAGTGCCAGCCACAGCTCTGCACCCTTCATGCAGGCCCAGATTCCTATCTGATCAGTTGCTGGTGCAGGAGAGACCTTGACCACTTGGATCAGTTCTTACTAAATCTTAACTGAGAAAGAGAACGTACTTCTTTTCAAAAGGCTTTTACAAATGCATAACAATTACATCAAATGTGATCATAACCAAACCATATTTCTGAGCACTTTGCTGTAGGAAAAAAAACCTAATAAATTAGTCGATTGTTGTATAAGAAGTTCAGCCAGCTGTCTCCTGAATTCAAGTTCTATTCATTTTCTCCAAGGATATGTGGCCTCTATAAAACCTTAGCTCTCCCAGGAAGCAAAATGCACTCATCTTCACTGGAAACAGACAAATTGTGTTGTATTGTTTCAGTATGTTTGGTTATTGAAACACTTGGAGCCTCATCTCCATCATCTGACAGACCCCCGCTGCCTGGCTCTTATAGCTTTACTGGATACATCAGCACTTCTCAGGGTCCAAACAGTAGCAGGGGGCCCTGGGAATAGCGGGCATAGCTGGATTAATCCCATAATGATGTGCTCTTCAGACAAAATAGA